>NW_027465103.1:0-53504 GCF_043290135.1 Rhipicephalus microplus | reverse complement strand
AACTGGAAAATCTACAACTAGATACTCCACAACTAGAAAATCCACAACTAGAAACTCCACAACTAGAAACTCCACAACTATAGAGTCCACAACTTGAAACTCCACAAGTTTAAACTCCACAACTTGAGACTCCACAACTAGAAACTCCACAACTAGAAACTCCACAACTAGAAACTCCGCAACAGGAGACTCTACAACTAGAAACTTCAAAACTAGAAACTCCAAAACTAGAAACTCCACAACTAGAAACTCCACAACTAAAACTTCACAATCCGAAACTCTACTAGAAACTCCACAACTTGAAACTCCACAACTAGACACTCCACAACTAGAAACACCACAACTAGAAACTCCACAACCAGAAACTTCACAACTAGAAACTCCACAACTAGAAACTCCACAACTAGAAACTCCGCAACTAGAGACTCCACAACTAGAAACTCCACAACTAGAAACTCCAAAACTCGAAACTCCACAACTCGAAACTCCACAACTCGAAACTCCACAACTAGACACTCCACAACTAAAAACTCTTCAACTAGAAACTCCTAAAGTAGAGACTCCACAACTAGAGAATCTACAACTAGAGACTTCAAACTAGAAACTCAACAACTAGAAACTCCACAACTAAAAACTCAACAACTAGAAACTGCACAGCATGAGACTCCGCAACTTGAAACTCCACAACTAGAAACTCCACAACTAGAAACTCCACAACTAGGGACTCCGCAACTAGAAACTTCAACACTAGAAACTCCACAACTGGAAACTCCACTACTAGATACTCCACAACTGGAAACTCGACAACTAGAAACTCCACATCTAGAGACTCCACAACTTTAAACTCCACAACCAGAGACTCTGCAACTAGAAACTCCACAACTAGAAACTCCACAATTAGAAACTCCACAACTACAAACTCCACAAATAGAGACTCGGCAACTAGAAATTCCACAAATAGAGACTCGGCAACTAGAAATTCCAAATCTAGAAACTCCACAATTAGAAACTGCAAAACTTGAAACTCCACAGCTTGAGACTCCACAACTAGAAACTCCACAACTTGAAACTCCACAACTAGAAACTCCACAACCAGAAACTCCACAACTAGAAACTCCACAACTAGAAACTCCACAACTAGAATCTCTGCAACAAGAGACCCCACAAATAGAAACTCCACAAATAGAAACTCCACAACTGCAAACTCCACAAATAGAGACTCGGCTACAAGAAATTTCATGTCTAGAAAGTCCACAACTAAAAACTCCACAACTGGAAACACCACAGCTAGAAACTCCACAACTAGAAATACCACAACTAGAGACTCCGCAACTAGAAACTCCACAACCAGAGACTCTGCAACTAGAAAATCCGCAGCTAGAAACTCCACAAATAGAAACTCCACAACTAGAATCTCCGCAGCTAGAAACTACACAACTAGAGACTCCACAACTAGAAACTCCACAACTAGAAACTCCAAAACTTGAAACCTCACAACCTTAAGTTACACAACTAGAGAATCCACAGCTAGAGATTTCTCAACTAGAAACTCCACAACTAGAAACTCAACAACTAGAAACTCCGCAACTAGACTCCAAAACTAGAAACTCCACAACTTGAAACTCCACAACTACAAACTCCACAACTACAAACTCCACAAATAGAGACTCGGCAACTAGAAATTCCATATCTAGAATCTCCACAACTAAAAACTTTACAACTAGAAACTGCAAAACTAGAGACTTCCCAACTAGAAACTCAACAACTAGAGACTCCGCAACTAGAAACTCCACAACCAGAGACTCTGCAACTAGAAACTCCGCAGCTAGAAACTCCACAAATAGAAACTCCACAACTAGAATCTCCGCAGCTAGAAACTACACAACTAGAGACTCCACAACTAGAAACTCCACAACTAGAAACTCCAAAACTTGAAACCTCACAACCTTAAGTTACGCAACTAGAGAATCCACAGCTAGAGATTTCTCAACTAGAAACTCCACAACTAGAAACTCAACAACTAGAAACTCCGCAACTAGACTCCAAAACTAGAAACTCCACAACTTGAAACTCCACAACTACAAACTCCACAACTACAAACTCCACAAATAGAGACTCGGCAACTAGAAATTCCATATCTAGAATCTCCACAACTAAAAACTTTACAACTAGAAACTGCAAAACTAGAGACTTCCCAACTAGAAACTCAACAACTAGAAACTCCACAACTAAAAACTCCACAGCTGGAAACTCCACAACTTGAGACTCCGCAACTTCAAACTTCACAAGTAGAAACTCCGCTATTAAAAACTCCACAACTAGAAACTCCGCAACTAGAAACTCCACAACTTAAAACTCCACAACTAGATACTCCACAACTGGAAACTCCACAACTAGATACTTCACAACTGGAAACTCCACAACTAGATACTCCACAACTGGAAACTCCACAACTAGAAACTCCACAACTAGAGACTCCACAACTCGAAACTCCACAACTAGAAACTCCCCAGCCAGAGACTCCGCAACTCCACAACTAGTAACTCTACAACTAGAGACTCCACAACTAGATACTCCGCAACTAGTAACTCTACAACTAGAGACTCCACAACTAAAAACTCCACAAATGGAAACTCCGCAACTAGAAACTCCGCAGCTAGAAACTACACAACTAGAGACTCCACAACTAGAAACTCCAAAACTCGAAACTCCACAACTGGAAACTCCACAACTAGACACTCCACAACTAAAAACTCTTCAACTAGAAACTCCTAAACTTGAGACTCCACAACTAGAGAATCTACAAGTAGAGACTTCAAACTAGAAACTCAACAACTAGAAACTCCACAACTAAAAACTCAACAATTAGAAACTGCACAGCTTGAGACTCCGCAACTTGAAACTCCAACACTTGAAACTCCACAACTACAAACTCCACAAATAGAGACTCGGCAACTAGAAATTCCATGAATAGAGACTCGGCAACTAGAAATTCCACAACTAGAGACTCTGCAACTAGAAACTCCACAACTAGAGACTCCGCAACTCCACAACTAGAAACTGCACAACTGGAAAATCTACAACTAGATACTCCACAACTAGAAAATCCATAACTAGAAACTCCACAACTAGAAACTCCACAACTATAGAGTCCACAACTTGAAACTCCACAACTAGAAACTCCACAACTAGAAACTCCCCAACTTGAAACTCCGCAACTAGAATCTCCGCAGCTAGAAACTACACAACTAGAGACTCCACAACTAGAAACTCCACAACTTGAAACCTCACAACCTTAAGTTACGCAAATAGAAAATCCACAGCTAGAGATTCCGCAACTAGAAACTCCACAACTAGAAACTCCACAACTAGAAACTCAACAACTTGAAACTCCGCAACTAGAGACTCCAAAACTAGAAACTCCACAACTTGAAACTCCACAACTAGAAACTCCACAACTACAAACTCCACAAATAGAGACTCGGCAACTAGAAATTCCATATCTAGAAACTCCACAACTAAAAACTTTGCAACTAGAAACTGCAAAACTAGAGACTTCACAACTAGAAACTCAACAACTAGAAACTCCACAACTAAAAACTCCACAGCTGGAAACTCCACAACTTGAGACTCCGCAACTTGAAACTTCACAAGTAGAGACTCCGCTATTAAAAACTCCACAACTAGAAACTCCGCAACTAGAAACTCCACAACTTAAAACTCCACAACTAGATACTCCTCAACTGGAAACTCCACAACTAGATACTTCACAACTGGAAACTTCACAACTAGAAACTCCACAACTAGAGACTCCACAACTCGAAACTCCACAACTAGAAACTCCACAACTCGAAACTCCACAACTAGAAACTTCAAAACTCGAAACTCCACAACTGGAAACTCCACAACTAGACACTCCACAACTAAAAACTCTTCAACTAGAAACTCCTAAACTTGAGACTCCACAACTAGAGAATCTACAAGTAGAGACTTCAAACTAGAAACTCAACAACTAGAAACTCCACAACTAAAAACTCAACAACTAGAAACTGCACAGCTTGAGACTCCGCAACTTGAAACTCCACAACTTGAAACTCCAACACTAGAAACTCCGCAACTAGAAACTCCACAACTAGGGACTCCGCAACTAGAAACTCCACAACGAGAAACTCCACAACTGGAAACTCCACTACTAGATACTCCACAACTGGAAACTCGACAACTGGAAACTCCACATCTAGAGACTCCACAACTTGAAACTCCACAACTAGAGACTCTGCAACTAGAAACTCGGCAACTAGAAATTCCATATCTAGAAACTCCACAACTAAAAACTTTACAACTAGAAACTGCAAAACTAGAGACTTCACAACTAGAAACTCCACAACTAGAAACTACACAACTGGAAACTCCACAGCTGGAAACTCCACAACTTGAGACTCCGCAACTTGAATCTTCACAAGTAGAAACTCCGCAACTAGTAACTCTACAACTAGAGACTCCACAACTTGAAACTTCACAACTTTAAACTCCACAACTAGATACTCCACAACTGGAAACTCCACAACTAGATACTTCACAACTGGAAACTCCACAACTAGATACTCCACAACTGGAAACTCCACAACTAGAGACTCTGCAACTAGAAACTCCACAACTAGAAACTCCACAACTACAAACTCCACAAATAGAGACTCGGCAACTAGAAATTCCATATCTAGAAACTCCACAACTAAAAACTTTGCAACTAGAAACTGCAAAACTAGAGACTTCACAACTAGAAACTCAACAACTAGAAACTCCACAACTAAAAACTCCACAGCTGGAAACTCCACAACTTGAGACTCCGCAACTTGAAACTTCACAAGTAGAAACTCCGCTATTAAAAACTCCACAACTAGAAACTCCGCAACTAGAAACTCCACAACTTAAAACTCCACAACTAGATACTCCTCAACTGGAAACTCCACAACTAGATACTTCACAACTGGAAACTTCACAACTAGAAACTCCACAACTAGAGACTCCACAACTCGGAACTCCACAACTAGAAACTCCACAACCAGAGACTCCGCAACTCCACAACTAGAAACTCCACAACTGGAAACTCCACAACTAGATACTCCGCAACTAGTAACTCTACAAGTAGAGACTCCACAACTTGAAACTCCACAACTTTAAACTCCACAACTTGAGACTCCACAACTAGAAACTCCACAAATGGAAACTCCGCAACTAGAAACTCCGCAGCTAGAAACTACACATCTAGAGACTCCACAACTAGAAACTCCAAAACTCGAAACTCCACAACTGGAAACTCCACAACTAGACACTCCACAACTAAAAACTCTTCAACTAGAAACTCCTAAACTTGAGACTCCACAACTAGAGAATCTACAAGTAGAGACTTCAAACTAGAAACTCAACAACTAGAAACTCCACAACTAAAAACTCAACAACTAGAAACTGCACAGCTTGAGACTCCGCAACTTGAAACTCCACAACTTGAAACTCCACAACTAGAAACTCCGCAACTAGAAACTCCACAACTAGGGACTCCGCAACTAGAAACTCCACAACTAGAAACTCCACAACTGGAAACTCCACTACTAGATACTCCACAACTGGAAACTCGACAACTGGAAACTCCACATCTAGAGACTCCACAACTTGAAACTCCACAACTAGAGACTCTGCAACTAGAAACTCCACAACTAGAAACTCCACAACTACAAACTCCACAAATAGAGACTCGGCAACTAGAAATTCCACGAATAGAGACTCGGCAACTAGAAATTCCACAACTAGAGACTCTGCAACTAGAAACTCCACAACTAGAGACTCCGCAACTCCACAACTAGAAACTCCACAACTGGAAAATCTACAACTAGATACTCCACAACTAGAAAATCCACAACTAGAAACTCCACAACTAGAAACTCCACAACTATAGAGTCCACAACTTGAAACTCCACAAGTTTAAACTCCACAACTTGAGACTCCACAACAAGAAACTCCACAACTAGAAACTCCACAACTAGAAACTCCGCAACAGGAGACTCTACAACTAGAAACTTCAAAACTAGAAACTCCAAAACTAGAAACTCCACAACTAGAAACTCCACAACTAAAGCTTCACAATCCGAAACTCTACTAGAAACTCCACAACTTGAAACTCCACAACTAGACACTCCACAACTAGAAACACCACAACTAGAAACTCCACAACCTGAAACTTCACAACTAGAAACTCCACAACTAGAAACTCCACAACTAGAAACTCCGCAACTAGAGACTCCACAACTAGAAACTCCACAACTAGAAACTCCACAACTACAAACTCCACAAATAGAGACTCGGCAACTATAAATTCCATATCTAGAAACTCCACAACTAAAAACTTTACAACTAGAAACTGCAAAACTAGAGACTTCACAACTAGAAACTCCACAACTAGAAACTACACAACTGGAAACTCCACAGGTGGAAACTCCACAACTTGAGACTCCGCAACTTGAATCTTCACAAGTAGAAACTCCGCAACTAGTAACTCTACAACTAGAGACTCCACAACTTGAAACTTCACAACTTTAAACTCCACAACTAGATACTCCACAACTGGAAACTCCACAACTAGATACTTCACAACTGGAAACTCCACAACTAGATACTCCACAACTGGAAACTCCACAACTAGAGACTCTGCAACTAGAAACTCCACAACTAGAAACTCCACAACTACAAACTCCACAAATAGAGACTCGGCAACTAGAAATTCCATATCTAGAAACTCCACAACTAAAAACTTTGCAACTAGAAACTGCAAAACTAGAGACTTCACAACTAGAAACTCAACAACTAGAAACTCCACAACTAAAAACTCCACAGCTGGAAACTCCACAACTTGAGACTCCGCAACTTGAAACTTCACAAGTAGAAACTCCGCTATTAAAAACTCCACAACTAGAAACTCCGCAACTAGAAACTCCACAACTTAAAACGCCAAAACTAGATACTCCTCAACTGGAAACTCCACAACTAGATACTTCACAACTGGAAACTTCACAACTAGAAACTCCACAACTAGAGACTCCACAACTCGGAACTCCACAACTAGAAACTCCACAACCAGAGACTCCGCAACTCCACAACTAGAAACTCCACAACTGGAAACTCCACAACTAGATACTCCGCAACTAGTAACTCTACAACTAGCGACTCCACAACTTGAAACTCCACAACTTTAAACTCCACAACTTGAGACTCCACAACTAGAAACTCCACAAATGGAAACTCCGCAACTAGAAACTCCGCAGCTAGAAACTACACATCTAGAGACTCCACAACTAGAAACTCCACAACTAAAAACTCTTCAACTAGAAACTCCTAAACTTGAGACTCCACAACTAGAGAATCTACAAGTAGAGACTTCAAACTAGAAACTCAACAACTAGAAACTCCACAACTAAAAACTCAACAACTAGAAACTGACAGCTTGAGACTCCGCAACTTGAAACTCCACAACTTGAAACTCCACAACTAGAAACTCCGCAACTAGAAACTCCACAACTAGAGACTCCGCAACTAGAAACTCCACAACTAGAAACTCCACAACTGGAAACTCCACTACTAGATACTCCACAACTGGAAACTCGACAACTGGAAACTCCACATCTAGAGACTCCACAACTTGAAACTCCACAACTAGAGACTCTGCAACTAGAAACTCCACAACTAGAAACTCCACAACTACAAACTCCACAAATAGAGACTCGGCAACTAGAAATTCCACGAATAGAGACTCGGCAACTAGAAATTCCACAACTAGAGACTCTGCAACTAGAAACTCCACAACTAGAGACTCCGCAACTCCACAACTAGAAACTCCACAACTGGAAAATCTACAACTAGATACTCCACAACTAGAAAATCCACAACTAAAAACTCCACAACTAGAAACTCCTAAACTAGAGACTCCACAACTAGAGAATCTACAACTAGAGACTTCAAACTAGAAACTCAACAACTAGAAACTCCACAACTAAAAACTCAACAACTAGAAACTGCACAGCATGAGACTCCGCAACTTGAAACTCCAAAACTAGAAACTCCACAACTAGAAACTCCACAACTAGGGACTCCGCAACTAGAAACTCCAACACTAGAAACTCCACAACTGGAAACTCCACTACTAGATACTCCACAACTGGAAACTCGACAACTAGAAACTCCACATCTAGAGACTCCACAACTTTAAACTCCACAACCAGAGACTCTGCAACTAGAAACTCCACAACTAGAAACTCCACAATTAGAAACTCCACAACTACAAACTCCACAAATAGAGACTCGGCAACTAGAAATTCCACAAATAGAGACTCGGCAACTAGAAATTCCAAATCTAGAAACTCCACAATTAGAAACTGCAAAACTTGAAACTCCACAGCTTGAGACTCCACAACTAGAAACTCCACAACTTGAAACTCCACAACTAGAAACTCCACAACCAGAAACTCCACAACTAGAAACTCCACAACTAGAAACTCCACAACTAGAATCTCTGCAACAAGAGACCCCACAAATAGAAACTCCACAAATAGAAACTCCACAACTGCAAACTCCACAAATAGAGACTCGGCTACAAGAAATTTCATGTCTAGAAAGTCCACAACTAAAAACTCCACAACTGGAAACACCACAGCTAGAAACTCCACAACTAGAAATACCACAACTAGAGACTCCGCAACTAGAAACTCCACAACCAGAGACTCTGCAACTAGAAACTCCGCAGCTAGAAACTCCACAAATAGAAACTCCACAACTAGAATCTCCGCAGCTAGAAACTACACAACTAGAGACTCCACAACTAGAAACTCCACAACTAGAAACTCCAAAACTTGAAACCTCACAACCTTAAGTTACGCAACTAGAGAATCCACAGCTAGAGATTTCTCAACTAGAAACTCCACAACTAGAAACTCAACAACTAGAAACTCCGCAACTAGACTCCAAAACTAGAAACTCCACAACTTGAAACTCCACAACTACAAACTCCAAAACTACAAACTCCACAAATAGAGACTCGGCAACTAGAAATTCCATATCTAGAATCTCCACAACTAAAAACTTTACAACTAGAAACTGCAAAACTAGAGACTTCCCAACTAGAAACTCAACAACTAGAAACTCCACAACTAAAAACTCCACAGCTGGAAACTCCACAACTTGAGACTCCGCAACTTCAAACTTCACAAGTAGAAACTCCGCTATTAAAAACTCCACAACTAGAAACTCCGCAACTAGAAACTCCACAACTTAAAACTCCACAACTAGATACTCCACAACTGGAAACTCCACAACTAGATACTTCACAACTGGAAACTCCACAACTAGATACTCCACAACTGGAAACTCCACAACTAGAAACTCCACAACTAGAGACTCCACAACTCGAAACTCCACAACTAGAAACTCCCCAGCCAGAGACTCCGCAACTCCACAACTAGTAACTCTACAACTAGAGACTCCACAACTAGATACTCCGCAACTAGTAACTCTACAACTAGAGACTCCACAACTAAAAACTCCACAAATGGAAACTCCGCAACTAGAAACTCCGCAGCTAGAAACTCCACAAATGGAAACTCCGCAACTAGAAACTCCGCAGCTAGAAACTACACAACTAGAGACTCCACAACTAGAAACTCCAAAACTCGAAACTCCACAACTGGAAACTCCACAACTAGACACTCCACAACTAAAAACTCTTCAACTAGAAACTCCTAAACTTGAGACTCCACAACTAGAGAATCTACAAGTAGAGACTTCAAACTAGAAACTCAACAACTAGAAACTCCACAACTAAAAACTCAACAATTAGAAACTGCACAGCTTGAGACTCCGCAACTTGAAACTCCAACACTTGAAACTCCACAACTACAAACTCCACAAATAGAGACTCGGCAACTAGAAATTCCATGAATAGAGACTCGGCAACTAGAAATTCCACAACTAGAGACTCTGCAACTAGAAACTCCACAACTAGAGACTCCGCAACTCCACAACTAGAAACTCCACAACTGGAAAATCTACAACTAGATACTCCACAACTAGAAAATCCATAACTAGAAACTCCACAACTAGAAACTCCACAACTATAGAGTCCACAACTTGAAACTCCACAACTAGAAACTCCACAACTAGAAACTCCCCAACTTGAAACTCCGCAACTAGAATCTCCGCAGCTAGAAACTACACAACTAGAGACTCCACAACTAGAAACTCCACAACTTGAAACCTCACAACCTTAAGTTACGCAAATAGAAAATCCACAGCTAGAGATTCCGCAACTAGAAACTCCACAACTAGAAACTCCACAACTAGAAACTCCACAACTAGAAACTCAACAACTTGAAACTCCGCAACTAGAGACTCCAAAACTAGAAACTCCACAACTTGAAACTCCACAACTAGAAACTCCACAACTACAAACTCCACAAATAGAGACTCGGCAACTAGAAATTCCATATCTAGAAACTCCACAACTAAAAACTTTGCAACTAGAAACTGCAAAACTAGAGACTTCACAACTAGAAACTCAACAACTAGAAACTCCACAACTAAAAACTCCACAGCTGGAAACTCCACAACTTGAGACTCCGCAACTTGAAACTTCACAAGTAGAAACTCCGCTATTAAAAACTCCACAACTAGAAACTCCGCAACTAGAAACTCCACAACTTAAAACTCCACAACTAGATACTCCTCAACTGGAAACTCCACAACTAGATACTTCACAACTGGAAACTTCACAACTAGAAACTCCACAACTAGAGACTCCACAACTCGAAACTCCACAACTAGAAACTCCACAACTAGAAACTCCACAACTAGAAACTACACAACTAGATACTCCACAACTAGAAACTCCAAAACTCGAAACTCCACAACTGGAAACTCCACAACTAGACACTCCACAACTAAAAACTCTTCAACTAGAAACTCCTAAACTTGAGACTCCACAACTAGAGAATCTACAAGTAGAGACTTCAAACTAGAAACTCAACAACTAGAAACTCCACAACTAAAAACTCAACAACTAGAAACTGCACAGCTTGAGACTCCGCAACTTGAAAGTCCACAACTTGAAACTCCAACACTAGAAACTCCGCAACTAGAAACTCCACAACTAGGGACTGCGCAACTAGAAACTCCACAACTAGAAACTCCACAACTGGAAACTCCACTACTAGATACTCCACAACTGGAAACTCGACAACTGGAAACTCCACATCTAGAGACTCCACAACTTGAAACTCCACAACTAGAGACTCTGCAACTAGAAACTCCACAACTAGAAACTCCACAACTACAAACTCCACAAATAGAGACTCGGCAACTAGAAATTCCACGAATAGAGACTCGGCAACTAGAAATTCCACAACTAGAGACTCTGCAACTAGAAACTCCACAACTAGAAACTCCACAACTGGAAAATCTACAACTAGATACTCCACAGCTAGAAAATCCACAACTAGAAACTCCACAACTAGAAACTCAACAACTATAGAGTCCACAACTTGAACTCCACAAGTTTAAACTCCACAACTTGAGACTCCACAACTAGAAACTCCACAACTAGAAACTCTACAACTAGAAACTCCACAACCAGAAACTCCACAACTAGAAACTCCACAACTAGAAACTCCACAACTAGAAACTCCGCAACTAGAGACTCCACAACTAGAAACTCCACAACTAGAAACTCCACAAATAGAGACTCGGCAACTAGAAATTCCATATCTAGAAACTCCACAACTAAAAACTTTACAACTAGAAACTGCAAAACTAGAGACTTCACAACTAGAAACTCCACAACTAGAAACTACACAACTGGAAACTCCACAGCTGGAAACTCAACAACTTGAGACTCCGCAACTTGAATCTTCACAAGTAGAAACTCCGCAACTAGTAACTCTACAACTAGAGACTCCACAACTTGAAACTTCACAACTTTAAACTCCACAACTAGATACTCCACAACTGGAAACTCCACAACTAGATACTTCACAACTGGAAACTCCACAACTAGATACTCCACAACTGGAAACTCCACAACTAGAAACTCCACAACTAGAGACTCTGCAACTAGAAACTCCACAACTGAAGATATGTTCTGATGGTGGTGAGAGTGGAGCAGGACTGTCTCCGTGGCGCAATTGGCAAGCGCGATCGGCTGTTAACCGAAAAGTTGGAGGTTCGAGCCCTCCCGGGAGTGGTGTGTTGCTTTTTTCTTTGGGCTGATAGCTTTGAAGATATGTTCTGATGGTGGTGAGAGTGGAGCAGGACTGTCTCAGTGGCGCAATTGGCTAGCGCAATCGGCTGTTAACCGGAAGGTTGGAGGTTCGAGCCCACCTGGTGGTGGTCCGGCGCTTTTTTTTTCTTTGGGCTGATAGCTTTGAAGATATGTTCTGATGGTGGTGAGAGTGGAGCAAGACTGTCTCCGTGGCGAA
Source organism: Rhipicephalus microplus (assembly GCF_043290135.1). NCBI lineage: Eukaryota > Metazoa > Arthropoda > Arachnida > Ixodida > Ixodidae > Rhipicephalus > Rhipicephalus microplus. The sequence continues at coordinate 40,992 of NW_027465103.1, read as the reverse complement.
ATTGACTAGCTGAATCGGCTGTTAATGAAAAGGTTGGAGTTACGAGCCCTCCCGGGAGTGGTGTTTGTCTTTTTTCTTTGCGCTGATAGCTTTGAAGATATGTTCTGATGGTGGTGAGAGTCTCCGTGGCGCAATTGGCTAGCACGATCGGCTGTTAACCAAAAGGTTGGAGGTTCGAGCCCACCCGCTGGTGGTGCAGCGCTTTTTTTGTTTGGGCTGATAGCTTTGAAGATATGTTCTGATGGTGATGAGAGTGGAGCAGGACTGTCTCCGTGGCGCAATGGGCTAGCGCGATCAGCTGTTAACCTAAAAATGGGAGGTTCGAGCCCACCCGGTGGTGGTGCGGCGCTTTTTTTCTTTGGGCTGATAAGTTTGAAGATATGTTCTGATGGTGGTGAGATTGGAGCATGACTGTCTTCGTGGCGCAATTGGCTAGCACGTTCGGCTGTTAACCGGAAAATTGAAGTTTCGAGCCCTCCTGAGAGTGGTGTGTCGCTTTTTTCTTTGCGCTGATAGCTTTGAAGATATGTTCTGATGGTGGTGAGAGTGGAGCAGGACTGTCTCAGTGGCGCAATTGGCTAGCGCAATCGGCTGTTAACCGGAAGGTTGGAGGTTCGAGCCCACCTGGTGGTGGTGCGGCGCTTTTTTTTTCTTTGGGCTGATAGCTTTGAAGATATGTTCTGATGGTGGTGAGAGTGGAGCAAGACTGTCTCCGTGGCGAAATTGACTAGCTGAATCGGCTGTTAATCAAAAGGTTGGAGTTACGAGCCCTCCCGGGAGTGGTGTGTTGCTTTTTTCTTTGCGCTGATAGCTTTGAAGATATGTTCTGATGGTGGTGAGAGTCTCCGTGGCGCAATTGGCTAGCACGATCGGCTGTTAACCGAAAGGTGGAGGTTCGAGCCCACCTGGCGCTGGTGCGGCGCTTTTTTTTCTTTGGGCTGATAGCTTTGAAGATATGTTCTGATGGTGATGAGAGTGGAGCAGGACTGTCTCCGTGGCGCAATGGGCTAGCGCGATCGGCTGTTAACCTAAAGGTTGGAGTTTCGAGCCCTCCCGGGAGTGGTGTGTTGCTTTTTTCTTTGCGCTGATAGCTTTGAAGATATGTTCTGATGGTGGTGAGATTGGAGCATGACTGTCTTCGTGGCGCAATTGGCTAGCACGTTCGGCTGTTAACCGGAAAATTGAAGTTTCGAGCCCTCCTGAGAGTGGTGTGTCGCTTTTTTCTTTGCGCTGATAGCTTTGAAGATATGTTCTGATGGTGGTGAGAGTGGAGCACGACTGTCTGCGTGGCGCAATTGGCTAGCGCGATCGGCTGTTAACCGGAAGGTTGGAGGTTCGAGCCCACCTGGTGGTGGTGCGGCGCTTTTTTTTTTCTTTGGGCAGATAGCTTTGAAGATATGTTCTGATGGTGGTGAGAGTGGAGCAAGACTGTCTCCGTGGCGAAATTGACTAGCTGAATCGGCTGTTAATCAAAAGGTTGGAGTTACGAGCCCTCCCGGGAGTGGTGTGTTGCTTTTTTCTTTGCGCTGATAGCTTTGAAGATATGTTCTGATGGTGGTGAGAGTCTCCGTGGCGCAATTGGCTAGCACGATCGGCTGTTAACCGAAAGGTGGAGGTTCGAGCCCACCTGGCGGTGGTGCGGCGCTTTTTTTTCTTTGGGCTGATAGCTTTGAAGATATGTTCTGATGGTGATGAGAGTGGAGCAGGACTGTCTCCGTGGCGCAATGGGCTAGCGCGATCGGCTGTTAACCTAAAGGTTGGAGTTTCGAGCCCTCCCGGGAGTGGTGTGTTGCTTTTTTCTTTGCGCTGATAGCTTTGAAGGTATGTTCTGATGGTGGTGAGAGTGGAGCACGACTGTCTCCGTGGCACAATTGGCTAGCGCGATCGGCTGTTAACCAAAAGGTGGAGATTCGAGTCCACACGGTGGTGGTGTGTCGTTTTTTTTTGTTTGCGCTGATAGCATTGGAGAAATGTTCTGACGGTAGTGAGAGTGGAGCACGACTGTCTCCGTGGCGCAATTGGCTAGCGCGATCGGCTGTTAACTGAAAGGCTGGAGGTTCAAGCCCACCTGTTGGTGGTGCGGCGCTTTTTTTTCTTTGGGCTTATAGCTTTGAAGATATGTTCTGATGGTGGTGAGAGTGGAGCAGGACTATCCCCGTGGCGCAATTGGCTAGCGCGATCGGTTGTTAACCGAAAAGTTGGAGGTTCGAGCCCACTCGGTGGTGGGGCGGCGCTTTTTTTCTTTGGGCTGATAGCTTTGAAGATAAGTTCTGATGGTGGTGAGAGTGGAGAGGACTGTCTCCGTGGCGCAATTGGCTAGCGCGATCGGCTGTTAACCGAAAGGTTGGAGTTTCTAGCCCACCCGGTGGTGGTGCGGCGCTTTTTTTCTTTAGGCTGATAGCTTTGAAGATATGTTCTGATGGTGGTGAGAGTAGAGCACGACTGTCTCCGTGGCGCAGTTGGCTGGCGCGATCGGCTGTTAACCAAAATGTTGGAGTTTCGAGCCCACCCGGTGGTGGTCCGGCGCTTCTTTTTCTTTGCGCTGATAGCTTTGGAGAAATGTTCTGACGGTGGTGGGATTGGAGCAAGAGTGTCTCCGTGGCGCAGTTGGATAGCACGTTCGGCAGTTAACCGAAAATTTGAAGTTTCGAGCCCCCCCGGGAGTGGTGTGTTGCTTTTTTTTCTTCGGGCTGAAAGCTTTGAAGATATGTTCTGATGGTGGTGAGAGTGGAGCAGGACTGTCTCCGTGGCGCAATTGGCTAGCGCGATCGGCTGTTAACCGAAAGGTTGGAGGTTCGAGCCCTCCCGGGAGTGGTGTGTTGCCTTTTTCTTTGCGCTGATAGCTTTGAAGATATGTTCTGATGGTGGTGAGAGTGGAGCACGACTGTCTCCATGGCGCAATTGGCTAGCGCGATCGGCTGTTAACTGAAAGGTTGGAGGTTAGAGCCCACCTGGTGGTGGGGCGGCGCTTTTTTTTCTTTAGGCTGATAGCTTTGAAGATATGTTCTGATGGTGGTGAGAGTGGAGCAGGACTGTCTCCGTGGTACAATTGGCTAGCGCGACCGGCTGTTAACCAAAAGGTTAGAGTTTCGAGCCCTCCCGAGAGTGGTGTGTTGCTTTTTTCTTTGCGCTGATAGCTTTGAAGATACGTTCTGATGGTGATGAGAGTGGAGCAGGACTGTCTCCGTGGCGCAATTGGCTAGCGTGATCGGCTGTTAGACAAAATGTTGGAGTTTCGAGCCCTCCCGGAAGTGGTGTGTTGCTTTTTTCTTTGCGCTGATACCTTTGAATATATGTTCTGATGGTGGTGAGAGTGGAGCACGACTGTCTCCGTGGCGCAATCAGCTAGCGCGATCGGCTGTTAACCGAAAGGTTGGAGGTTCGAGCCCACCCTGTGGTGGTGCGGCGCTTCTTTTTCTTTGGGCTGATAGCTTTGAAGATATGTTCTCATGGTGGTGAGAGTGGAGCAGGGCTGTCTCCGTGGCGCAATCGGAAAGCACGATCGGCTGTTAACCAAAAGGTTGGAGGTTTTGAGCCCACCCGGTGGTGGTGCGGCGCTTTTTTTTTCTTTGGGCTGATAACTTTGAAGAAATGTTCTGACGGTGGTAAGAGTGGAGCACGACTGTCTCCGTGACGCAAATGGCTAGCGCGATCGGCTGTAAACCGAAAAGTTGGAGGTTCGAGCCCACCCGGTGGTGGTGCGGCGCTTTTTTTTCTTTGGGCTGATAGCTTTGAAGATATGTTCTGATGGTGGTGAGAGTGGAGCAGGACTGTCTCCGTGGCGCAATTGGCTAGCGCGATCGGCTGTTAATCAAAAGGTTGGAGTTTCGAGCCATCCCGTGAGTGGTGTGTTGCTTTTTTTTGCGCGGATAGCTTTGAAGATATGTTCTGATGGTGGTGAGTGTGGAGCACGACTGTCTGCGTGGCGCAATTGGCTAGCGCGATCGGCTGTTAACCCGAAATGTTGGAGGTTTGAGCCCACCCGGTGTTGGTGCGGCGATTTTTTTTCTTTGGGCTGATAGCTTTGAAGATATGTTCTGATGGTAGTGAGAGTGGAGCAAGACTGTCTCCTTGGCGAAATTGACTAGCTGAATCGGCTGTTAATCAAAAGGTTGGAGTTTCGAGCCATCCCGTCAGTGGTGTGTTGCTTTTTTCTTTGCGCTGATAGCTTTGAAGATATGTTCTGATGGTGGTGAGAGTGGAGCACGACTGTCTGCGTGGCGCAATTGGCTAGCGCGATCGGCTGTTAACCCGAAATGTTGAAGGTTCGAGCCCACCCGGTGTTGGTGCGGCGCTTTTTTTTCTTTGGGCTGATAGCTTTGAAGATATGTTCTGATGGTGGTGAGAGTGGAGCACGACTGTCTCCGTGGCGCAATTGGCTAGCGCGATCGGCTGTTAACCGAAAGGTTGGAGGTTCGAGCCCACCCGGTGGTGGTGCGGCGCTTCTTTTTCTTTGGGCTGATAGCTTTGAAGATATGTTCTCATGGTGGTGAGAGTGGAGCAGGGCTGTCTCCGTGGCGCAATCGACTAGCACGATCGGCTGTTAACCAAAAGGTAGGAGGTTTTGAGCCCACCCGGTGGTGGTGCGGCGCTTTTTTTTTCTTTGGGCTGATAACTTTGAAGAAATGTTCTGACGGTGGTAAGAGTGGAGCACGACTGTCTCCGTGACGCAAATGGCTAGCGCGATCGGCTGTTAACCGAAAAGTTGGAGGTTCGAACCCTCCCGGGAGTGGTGTGTTGCTTTTTTCTTTGCGCTGATAGCTTTGAAGTTATGTTCTGATGGTAGTGAGAGTGGAGCAAGACTGTCTCCTTGGCGAAATTGACTAGCTGAATCGGCTGTTAATCAAAAGGTTGGAGTTTCGAGCCATCCCGTGAGTGGTGTGTTGCTTTTTTCTTTGCGCTGATAGCTTTGAAGATATGTTCTGATGGTGGTGAGAGTGGAGCACGACTGTCTGCGTGGCGCAATTGGCTAGCGCGATCGGCTGTTAACCCGAAATGTTGAAGGTTCGAGCCCACCCGGTGTTGGTGCGGCGCTTTTTTTTCTTTGGGCTGATAGCTTTGAAGATATGTTCTGATGGTGGTGAGAGTGGAGCAGGACTGTCTCAGTGGCGCAATTGGCTAGCGCAATCGGCTGTTAACCGGAAGGTTGGAGGTTCGAGCCCACCTGGTGGTGGTGCGGCGCTTTTTTTTCTTTGGGCTGATAGCTTTGAAGATATGTTCTGATGGTGGTGAGAGTGGAGCAAGACTGTCTCCGTGGCGAAATTGACTAGCTGAATCGGCTGTTAATCAAAAGGTTGGAGTTACGAGCCCTCCCGGGAGTGGTGTGTTGCTTTTTTCTTTGCGCTGATAGCTTTGAAGATATGTTCTGATGGTGGTGAGAGTCTCCGTGGCGCCATTGGCTAGCACGATCGGCTGTTAACCAAAAGGTTGGAGGTTCGAGCCCACCCGCTGGTGGTGCAGCGCTTTTTTTTGTTTGGGCTGATAGCTTTGAAGATATGTTCTGATGGTGATGAGAGTGGAGCAGGACTGTCTCCGTGGCGCAATGGGCTAGCGCGATCAGCTGTTAACCTAAAAATGGGAGGTTCGAGCCCACCCGGTGGTGGTGCGGCGCTTTTTTTCTTTGGGCTGATAACTTTGAAGATATGTTCTGATGGTGGTGAGATTGGAGCATGACTGTCTTCATGGCGCAATTGGCTAGCACGTTCGGCTGTTAACCGGAAAATTGAAGTTTCGAGCCCTCCTGAGAGTGGTGTGTCGCTTTTTTCTTTGCGCTGATAGCTTTAAAGATATGTTCTGATGGTGGTGAGAGTGGAGCAAGACTGTCTCCGTGGCAAAAATGGCTAGCGCGGTCGGCTGTTAACCAAAAGGTTGGAGTTTCGAGCCCTCCCGCGAGTGGTGTGTTGCTTTTTTCTTGGCGCTGATAGCTTTGAAGGTATGTTCTGATGGTGGTGAGTGTGGAGCATGACTGTCTCCGTGGCACAATTGGCTAGCGCGATCGGCTGTTAACCGAAAGGTGGAGGTTCGAGCCCACCTGGCGGTGGTGCGGCGCTTTTTTTTCTTTGGGCTGATAGCTTTGAAGATATGTTCTGATGGTGATGAGAGTGGAGCAGGACTGTCTCCGTGGCGCAATGGGCTAGCGCGATCGGCTGTTAACCTAAAGGTTGGAGTTTCGAGCCCTCCCGGGAGTGGTGTGTTGCTTTTTTCTTTGCGCTGATAGCTTTGAAGGTATGTTCTGATGGTGGTGAGAGTGGAGGACGACTGTCTCCGTGGCACAATTGGCTAGCGCGATCGGCTGTTAACCGAAAGGTGGAGATTCGAGTCCACACGGTGGTGGTGTGTCGTTTTTTTTTCTTTGCGCTGATAGCATTGGAGAAATGTTCTGACGGTAGTGAGAGTGGAGCACGACTGTCTCCGTGGCGCAATTGGCTAGCGCGATCGGCTGTTAACTGAAAGGCTGGAGGTTCAAGCCCACCTGTTGGTGGTGCGGCGCTTTTTTTTCTTTGGGCTTATAGCTTTGAAGATATGTTCTGATGGTGGTGAGAGTGGAGCAGGACTATCCCCGTGGCGCAATTGGCTAGCGCGATCGGTTGTTAACCGAAAAGTTGGAGGTTCGAGCCCACTCGGTGGTGGTGCGGCGCTTTTTTTTCTTTGGGCTGATAGCTTTGAAGATAAGTTCTGATGGTGGTGAGAGTGGAGAGGACTGTCTCCGTGGCGCAATTGGCTAGCGCGATCGGCTGTTAACCGAAAGGTTGGAGTTTCGAGCCCACCCGGTGGTGGTGCGGCGCTTTTTTTCTTTAGGCTGATAGCTTTGACGATATGTTCTGATGGTGGTGAGAGTAGAGCACGACTGTCTCCGTGGCGCAGTTGGCTGGCGCGATCGGCTGTTAACCAAAATGTTGGAGTTTCGAGCCCACCCGGTGGTGGTCCGGCGCTTCTTTTTCTTTGCGCTGATAGCTTTGGAGAAATGTTCTGACGGTGGTGGGATTGGAGCAAGAGTGTCTCCGTGGCGCAGTTGGATAGCACGTTCGGCTGTTAACCGAAAATTTGAAGTTTCGAGCCCCCCCGGGAGTGGTGTGTTGCTTTTTTTTCTTCGGGCTGAAAGCTTTGAAGATATGTTCTGATGGTGGTGAGAGTGGAGCAGGACTATCTCCGTGGCGCAATTGGCTAGCGCGATCGGCTGTTAACCGAAAGGTTGGAGGTTCGAGCCCTCCCGGGAGTGGTGTGTTGCCTTTTTCTTTGCGCTGATAGCTTTGAAGATATGTTCTGATGGTGGTGAGAGTGGAGCACGACTGTCTCCATGGCGCAATTGGCTAGCGCGATCGGCTGTTAACTGAAAGGTTGGAGGTTAGAGCCCACCTGGTGGTGGGGCGGCGCTTTTTTTTCTTTAGGCTGATAGCTTTGAAGATATGTTCTGATGGTGGTGAGAGTGGAGCAGGACTGTCTCCGTGGTACAATTGGCTAGCGCGACCGGCTGTTAACCAAAAGGTTAGAGTTTCGAGCCCTCCCGAGAGTGGTGTGTTGCTTTTTTCTTTGCGCTGATAGCTTTGAAGATACGTTCTGATGGTGGTGTGAGTGGAGCAGGACTGTCTCCGTGGCGCAATTGGCTAGCGTGATCGGCTGTTAGACAAAATGTTGGAGTTTCGAGCCCTCCCGGGAGTGGTGTGTTGCTTTTTTCTTTGCGCTGATACCTTTGAATATATGTTCTGATGGTGGTGAGAGTGGAGCACGACTGTCTCCGTGGCGCAATCAGCTAGCGCGATCGGCTGTTAACCGAAAGGTTGGAGGTTCGAGCCCACCCGGTGGTGGTGCGGCGCTTCTTTTTCTTTGGGCTGGTAGCTTTGAAGATATGTTCTCATGGTGGTGAGAGTGGAGCAGGGCTGTCTCCGTGGCGCAATCGGCTAGCACGATCGGCTGTTAACCAAAAGGTTGGAGGTTTTGAGCCCACCCGGTGGTGGTGCGGTGCTTTTTTTTTCTTTGGGCTGATAACTTTGAAGAAATGTTCTGACGGTGGTAAGAGTGGAGCACGACTGTCTCCGTGACGCAAATGGCTAGCGCGATCGGCTCTAAACCGAAAAGTTGGAGGTTCGAGCCCACCCGGTGGTGGTGCGGCGCTTTTTTTTCTTTGGGCTGATAGCTTTGAAGATATGTTCTGATGGTGGTGAGAGTGGAGCAGGACTGTCTCCGTGGCGCAATTGGCTAGCGCGATCGGCTGTTAACCGAAAAGTTGGGTGTTGGAACCCTCCCGGGAGTGGTGTGTTGCTTTTTTCTTTGCGCTGATAGCTTTGAAGATATGTTCTGATGGTGGTGAGTGTGGAGCACGACTGTCTGCGTGGCGCAATTGGCTAGCGCGATCGGCTGTTAACCCGAAATGTTGGAGGTTTGAGCCCACCCGGTGTTGGTGCGGCGCTTTTTTTTCTTTGGGCTGATAGCTTTGAAGATATGTTCTGATGGTAGTGAGAGTGGAACAAGACTGTCTCCTTGGCGAAATTGACTAGCTGAATCGGCTGTTAATCAAAAGTTTGGAGTTTCGAGCCATCCCGTGAGTGGTGTGTTGCTTTTTTCTTTGCGCTGATAGCTTTGAAGATATGTTCTGATGGTGGTGAGAGTGGAGCACGACTGTCTGCGTGGCGCAATTGGCTAGCGCGATCGGCTGTTAACCCGAAATGTTGAAGGTTCGAGCCCACCCGGTGTTGGTGCGGCGCTTTTTTTTCTTTGGGCTGATAGCTTTGAAGATATGTTCTGATGGTGGTGAGAGTTGAGCAGCACTGTCTCAGTGGCGCAATTGGCTAGCGCAATCGGCTGTTAACCGGAAGGTTGGAGGTTCGAGCCCACCTGGTGGTGGTGCGGCGCTTTTTTTTTTCTTTGGGCTGATAGCTTTGAAGATATGTTCTGATGGTGGTGAGAGTGGAGCAAGACTGTCTCCGTGGCGAAATTGACTAGCTGAATCGGCTGTTAATCAAAAGGTTGGAGTTTCGAGCCCTCCCGTGAGTGGTGTGTTGCTTTTTTCTTTGCGCTGATAGCTTTGAAGATATGTTCTGATGGTGGTGAGTGTGGAGCACGACTGTCTACGTGGCGCAATTGGCTAGCGCGATCGGCTGTTAACCCGAAAGGTTGGAGGTTCGAGCCCACCCGGTGTTGGTGCGGCGCTTTTTTTTCTTTGGGCTGATAGCTTTGAAGATATGTTCTGATGGTGGTGAGAGTGGAGCAGGACTGTCTCCGTGGCGCAATTGGCTAGCGCGATCGGCTGTTAACCGAAAGGTTGGAGTTACGAGCCCTCCCGGGAGTGGTGTGTTGCTTTTTTCTTTGTGCTGATAGCTTTGAAGATATGTTCTGATGGTGGTGAGAGTCTCCGTGGCGCAATTGGCTAGCGCGATCGGCTGTTACCCGAAAGGATGGAGGTTCGAGCCCACCCCGTGGTGGTGCAGCGCTTTTTTTGTTTGGGCTGATAGCTTTGAAGATATGTTCTGATGGTGGTGAGTGTTGAGCAGGACTGTCTCCGTGGAGCAATTGGCCAGCGCGATCAGCTGTTAACCGAAAAATGGGAGGTTCGAGCCCACCTGGTGGCGGTGCGGCGCTTTTTTTTCTTTGGGCTGATAACTTTGAAGATATGTTCTGACGGTGGTGAGAGTGGAGCACGACTGTCTCCGTGGCGCAATTGGGTAGCACGTTCGGCTGTTTATCAAAAACTTGGAGTTTCGAGCCCTCCCGGGAGTGGTGTGTTGCTTTTTTCTTTGCGCTGATAGCTTTGAAAATATGTTCTGATGGTGGTGAGAGTGGAGCAGGACAGTCTCCGTGGCGCAATTGGCTAGCGCGATCGGCTGTTAACTGAAAGGCTGGAGGTTCAAGCCCACCTGTTGGTGGTGCGGCGCTTTTTTTTCTTTGGGCTTATAGCTTTGAAGATATGTTCTGATGGTGGTGAGAGTGGAGCAGGACTATCCCCGTGGCGCAATTGGCTAGCGCGATCGGTTGTTAACCGAAAAGTTGGAGGTTCGAGCCCACTCGGTGGTGGTGCGGCGCTTTTTTTCTTTGGGCTGATAGCTTTGAAGATAAGTTCTGATGGTGGTGAGAGTGGAGAGGACTGTCTCCGTGGCGCAATTGGCTAGCGCGATCGGCTGTTAACCGAAAGGTTGGAGTTTCGAGCCCACCCGTTGGTGGTCCGGCGCTTCTTTTTCTTTGCGCTGATAGCTTTGGAGGAATGTTCTGACGGTGGTGAGATTGGAGGAAGACTGTCTCCGTGGCGAAGTTGGATAGCACGTTCGGCTGTTAACCGAAAATTTGAAGTTTCGAGCCCCCCCGGGAGTGGTGTGTTGGTTTTTTTTCTTCGGGCTGAAAGCTTTGAAGATATGTTCTGATGGTGGTGAGAGTGGAGCAGGACTGTCTCCGTGGCGCAATTGGCTAGCGTGATCGGCTGTTAGACAAAATGTTGGAGTTTTGAGCCCTCCCGGGAGTGGTGTGTTGCTTTTTTCTTTGCGCTGATAGCTTTGAAGATATGTTCTGATGGTGGTGAGTGTGGAGCACGACTGTCTGCGTGGCGCAATTGGCTAGCGCGATCGGCTGTTAACCCAAAATGTTGGAGGTTTGAGCCCACCCGGTGTTGGTGCGGCGCTTTTTTTTCTTTAGGCTGATAGCTTTGAAGATATGTTCTGATGGTGGTGAGAGTGGAGCAGGACTGTCTCCGTGGTACAATTGGCTAGCGCGACCGGCTGTTAACCAAAAGGTTAGAGTTTCGAGCCCTCCCGAGAGTGGTGTGTTGCTTTTTTCTTTGCGCTTATAGCTTTGAAGATATGTTCTGATGGTGGTGAGAGTGGAGCACGACTGTCTGCGTGGCGCAATTGGCTAGCGCGATCGGCTGTTAACCCGAAATGTTGAAGGTTCGAGCCCACCCGGTGTTGGTGCGGCGCTTTTTTTTCTTTGGGCTGATAGCTTTGAAGATATGTTCTGATGGTGGTGAGAGTGGAGCAGGACTGTCTCAGTGGCGCAATTGGCTAGCGCAATCGGCTGTTAACCGGAAGGTTGGAGGTTCGAGCCCACCTGGTGGTGGTGCGGCGCTTTTTTCTTTGTGCTGATAGCTTTGAAGATATGTTCTGATGGTGGTGAGAGTCTCCGTGGCGCAATTGGCTAGCGTGATCGGCTGTTACCCGAAAGGATGGAGGTTCGAGCCCACCCCGTGGTGGTGCAGCGCTTTTTTTGTTTGGGCTGATAGCTTTGAAGATATGTTCTGATGGTGGTGAGTGTTGAGCAGGACTGTCTCCGTGGAGCAATTGGCCAGCGCGATCAGCTGTTAACCGAAAAATGGGAGGTTCGAGCCCACCTGGTTGCGGTGCGGCGCTTTTTTTTCTTTGGGCTGATAACTTTGAAGATTTGTTCTGACGGTGGTGAGAGTGGAGCACGACTGTCTCCGTGGCGCAATTGGGTAGCACGTTCGGCTGTTTATCAAAAACTTGGAGTTTCGAGCCCTCCCGGGAGTGGTGTGTTGCTTTTTTCTTTGCGCTGATAGCTTTGAAAATATGTTCTGATGGTGGTGAGAGTGGAGCAGGACAGTCTCCGTGGCGCAATTGGCTAGCGCGATCGGCTGTTAACTGAAAGGCTGGAGGTTCAAGCCCACCCGGTGGTGGTGCGGCGCTTCTTTTTCTTTGGGCTGATAGCTTTGAAGATATGTTCTCATGGTGGTGAGAGTGGAGCAGGGCTGTCTCCGTGGCGCAATTGGCTAGCGCGATCGGCTGTTAACCGAAAGGTTGGAGGTTTTGAGCCCACCCTGTGGTGGTGCGGCGCTTTTTTTTCTTTGGGCTGATAACTTTGAAGAAATGTTCTGACGGTGGTAAGAGTGGAGCACGACTGTCTCCGTGACGCAAATGGCTAGCGCGATCGGCTGTAAACCGAAAAGTTGGAGGTTCGAGCCCACCCGGTGGTGGTGCGGCGCTTTTTTTTCTTTGAGCTGATAGCTTTGAAGATATGTTCTGATGGTGGTGAGAGTGGAGCAGGACTGTCTCCGTGGCGCAATTGGCTAGCGCGATCGGCGGTTAACCGAAAAGTTGGAGGTTCGAACCCTCCCGGGAGTGGTGTGTTGCTTTTTTCTTTGCGCTGATAGCTTTGAAGATATGTTCTGATGGTGGTGAGATTGAAGGACGACTGTCTCCGTGGCGCAATTGGCTAGCGCGATCGGCTGTTAATCAAAAGGTTGGAGTTTCGAGCCATGCCGTGAGTGGTGTGTTGCTTTTTTCTTTGCGCTGATAGCTTCGAAGATATGTTCTGATGGTGGTGAGTGTGGAGCACGACTGTCTGCGTGGCGCAATTGGCTAGCGCGATCGGCTGTTAACCCGAAATGTTGGAGGTTTGAGCCCACCCTGTGTTGGTGCGGCGCTTTTTTCTCTTTGAGCTGATAGCTTTGAAGATATGTTCTGATGGTGGTGAGAGTGGAGCAAGACTGTCTCCTTGGCGAAATTGACAAGCTGAATCGGCTGTTAATCAAAAGGTTGGAGTTTCGAGCCATCCCGTGAGTGGTGTGTTGCTTTTTTCTTTGCGCTGATAGCTTTGAAGATATGTTCTGATGGTGGTGAGTATGGAGCACGACTGTCTGCGTGGCGCAATTGGCTAGCGCGATCGGCTGTTAACCCGAAATGTTGAAGGTTCGAGCCCACCCGGTGTTGGTGCGGCGCTTTTTTTTTCTTTGGGCTGATAGCTTTGAAGATATGTTCTGATGGTGGTGAGAGTGGAGCAGGACTGTCTCCGTGGCGCAATTGTCTAGCGCAATCGGCTGTTAACCGGAAGGTTGGAGGTTCGAGCCCACCTGGTGGTGGTGCGGCGCTTTTTTTTTCTTTGGGCTGATAGCTTTGAAGATATGTTCTGATGGTGGTGAGAGTGGAGCAAGACTTCTCCGTGGCGAAATTGACTAGCTGAATCGGCTGTTAATCAAAAGGTTGGAGTTTCGAGCCCTCCCGTGAGTGGTGTGTTGCTTTTTTCTTTGTTCTGATAGCTTTGAAGAAATGTTCTGATGGTGGCGAGAGTCTCCGTGGCGCAATTGGCTAGCGCAATCGGCTGTTACCCGAAAGGATGGAGGTTCGAGCCCACCCCGTGGTGGTGCAGCGCTTTTTTTTGTTTGGGCTGATAGCTTTGAAGATATGTTCTGATGGTGGTGAGTGTTGAGCAGGACTGTCTCCGTGGAGCAAGTGGCCAGCGCGATCAGCTGTTAACCAAAAAATGGGAGGTTCGAGCCCACCTGGTGGTGGTGCGGCACTTTTTTTTCTTTGGGCTGATAACTTTGAAGATATGTTCTGACGGTGGTGAGAGTGGAGCACGACTGTCTCCGTGGCGCAGTTGGGTAGGACGTTCGGCTGTTTATCAAAAACTTGGAGTTTCGAGCCCTCCCGGGAGTGGTGTGTTGCTTTTTTCTTTGCGCTGATAGCTTTGAAAATATGTTCTGATGGTGGTGAGAGTGGAGCAGGACAGTCTCCGTGGCGCAATTGGCTAGCGCGATCGGCTGTTAACCAAAAGGTTGGAGTTTCGAGCCCACCCGGTGGTGGTGTGGCGCTTTTTTGTTTGGGCTGATAGCTCTGAAGAAATGTTCTGATGGTAGTGAGAGTGGAGCAGGACTATCTCCGTGGCGCAATTGGCTAGCGTGATTAGCTGTTAACCAAAAGGTTGGAGGTTGGAGCCCACCCGGGGACGGTGTGTCGTTTTTTTTCTTTGGGCTGATAGCTTTGAAGATAAGTTCTGATGGTGGTGAGAGTGGAGAGGACTGTCTCCGTGGCGCAATTGGCTAGCGCGATCGGCTGTTAACCGAAAGGTTGGAGTTTCGAGCCCACCCGGTGGTGGTGCGGCGCTTTTTTTCTTTAGGCTGATAGCTTTAAATATATGTTCTGATGGTGGTGAGAGTAGAGCACGACTGTCTCCGTGGCGCAGTTGGCTGGCGCGATCGGCTGTTAACCGAAATGTTGGAGTTTCGAGCCCACCCGGTGATAGTGCGGCGCTTCTTTTTCTTTGCGCTGATAGCTTTGGAGAAATGTTCTGACGGTGGTGAGATTGGAGCAAGACTGTCTCCGTGGCGCAATTGGCTAGCGCGATCGGCTGTTAACCGAAAAGTTGGAGGTTCGAGCCCTCCCGGGAGTGGTGTGTTGCTTTTTTCTTTGCGCTGATAGCTTTGAAGATATGTTCTGATGGTGGTGAGAGTGGAGCGCGATTGTCTCAGTGGCGCAATTGGCTAGCGCGATCGGCTGTTAACCGGAAGGTTGGAGGATCAAGCCCACCTGGTGGTGGTGCGGCGCTTTGTTTTTCTTTGGGCTGATAGCTTTGAAGATATGTTCTGACGGTGGTGAGAGTGGAGCACGACTGTCTCCGTGGCGCAGTTGGGTAGCACGTTCGGCTGTTAATCAAAAGGTTGGAGTTACAAGCCCTCCCGGAAGTGGTGTGTTGCTTTTTTCTTTGCGCTGATAGCTTTGAAGATATGTTCTGTTGGTGGTGAGAGTCTCCGTGGCGCAATTGGCTAGCACGATCGGCTGTTAACCAAAAGGTTGGAGGTTCGAGCCCACCCGGTGGTGGTGCAGCGCTTTTTTTTGTTTGGGCTGATAGCTTTGAAGATATGTTCTGATGATGGTGAGTGTTGAGCAAGACTGTCTCCGTGGCGCAATTGGCTAGCGCGATCAGCTGTTAACCGAAAAATGGGAGGTTCGAGCCCACCCGGTGGTGGTGCGGCGCTTTTTTTCTTTGGGTTGATAACTTTGAAGATATGTTCTGATGGTGGTGAGATTAGAGCATGACTGTCTTCGTGGCGCAATTGGCTAGCACGTTCGGCTGTTAACCGGAAAATTGAAGTTTCGAGCCCTCCCGGGAGTGGTGTGTCGCTTTTTTTTGCGCTGATAGCTTTAAAGATATGTTTTGATGGTGATGGGGGTGGAGTAGGACTGTCTCCGTGGCGCAATTGGCTAGCGTGATCGGGTGTTAACCAAAAGGTTGGAGTTTCGAGCCCTTCCGGGAGTGGTGCGTTGCTTTTTTCTTTGCGCTGATACCTTTGAAGATATATTCTGATGGTGGTGAGAGTGGAGCACGACTGTCTCAGTGGCGCAAATGGGCTAGCGCGATCGGCAGTTAACCGAAAGGTTGGAGGTTCGAGCCCACCCGGTGGTGGTGCGGCGCTTCTTTTTCTTCGGGCTGATAGCTTTGAAGATATGTTCTGATGGTGGTGAGAGTGGAGCAGGACTGTCTCCGTGGCGCAATTGGCTAGCGCGATCAGCTGTTAACCGAAAGGTTGGAGTTTCGAGCCCACCCGGTGGTGGTGCGGCGCTTTTTTTTTGGCTGATAGCTTTGAAGATATGTTCTGATGGTGGTGAGAGTGGAGCAGGACTGTCTCCGTGGCGCAATTTGCTAGCGCGATCGGTTGTTAACCGAAAGGTTGGAGTTTCGAGCCCTACCGGGAGTGATGTGTTGCTTTTGTCTTTCCGCTGATAGCTTTGAAGATATGTTCTGATGCTGGTGAAAGTGGAGCACGACCGTCTCCGTGGCGCAATTCGCTAGCGCGATAGGCTGTTAACCGAAAGGTTGGAGGCTTTCAAGCCCACCCGGTGGTGGTGCGGCGCTTTTTTTTCTTTGGGCTGATAGCTCTGAAGAAATGTTCTGATGGTGGTGAGAGTGGAGCACGACTGTCTCCGTGACGCAAATGGCTCCCGCGATCGGCTGTTAACCGAAAGGTTGGAGGTTCGAGCCCACGCGGTGGTGGTGCGGCGCTTTTTTTCTTTGGGCTGATAGCTTTGAAGATATGTTCTGATGGTGGTGAGAGTGGAGCAGGACAGTCTCCGTGGCGCAATAGGCTAGCGCGATCGGCTGTTAACCAAAAGGTTGGAGTTTCGAGCCCTCCCGGAAGTGGTGTGTTGCTTTTTCTTTGTGCTGATAGCTCTTAAGAAATGTTCTTACGGTGGTGAGAGTGGAGCACGACTGTCTCCGTGACGCAAATGGCTAGCGCGATTGGCTGTTAACCGAAAAGTTGGAGGTTCGAGCCCACCCGGTGGTGGTGCGGCGCTTTTTTTTCTTTGGGCTGATAGCTTTGAAGATATGTTCTGATGGTGGTGAGAGTGGAGCAGGACTGTCTCCGTGGCGCATTTGGCTAGCGCGATCGGCTGTTAACCGAAAAGTTGGAGAATCGAGCCCTCCCGGGAGTGGTGTGTTGCTTTTTTCTTTGCGCTGATAGCTTTGAAGATACGTTCTGATGGTGGTGAGAGTGAAGCACGATTGTCTCCGTGGTGCAATTGGCTAGCGCGATCGGCTGTTAACCGGAAGGTT
Source organism: Rhipicephalus microplus (assembly GCF_043290135.1). NCBI lineage: Eukaryota > Metazoa > Arthropoda > Arachnida > Ixodida > Ixodidae > Rhipicephalus > Rhipicephalus microplus. Next base: position 24,723 of record NW_027465103.1, on the reverse strand, counting down.
GGAGGATCAAGCCCACCTGGTGGTGGTGCGGCGCTTTTTTTTTCTTTGGGCTGATAGCTTTGAAGATATGTTCTGATGGTGGTGAGAGTGGAGCAAGACTGTCTCCGTGGCGAAATATACTAGCTGAATCGGCTGTTAATCAAAAGTTTGGAGTTACGAGCCCTCCCGGGAGTGGTGTGTTGCTTTTTTCTTTGCGCTGATAGCTTTGAAGATATGTTCTGATGGTGGTGAGAGTGGAGCGCGATTGTCTCAGTGGCGCAATTGGCTAGCGCGATCGGCTGTTAACCGGAAGGTTGGAGGATCAAGCCCACCTGGTGGTGGTGCGGCGCTTTGTTTTTCTTTGGGCTGATAGCTTTGAAGATATGTTCTGACGGTGGTGAGAGTGGAGCACGACTGTCTCCGTGGCGCAGTTGGGTAGCACGTTCGGCTGTTAATCAAAAGGTTGGAGTTACAAGCCCTCCCGGAAGTGGTGTGTTGCTTTTTTCTTTGCGCTGATAGCTTTGAAGATATGTTGTGATGGTGGTTAGAGTCTCCGTGGCGCAATTGGCTAGCACGATCGGCTGTTAACCAAAAGGTTGGAGGTTCGAGCCCACCCGGTGGTGGTGCAGCACTTTTTTTTGGGCTGATAGCTTTGAAGATATGTTCTGATGGTGGTGAGAGTGGAGCAGGACTGTCTCCGTGGCGCAATTGGCTAGCGCGATCGGTTGTTAACCGAAAGGTTGGAGTTTCGAGCCCTACCGGGAGTGGTGTGTTTTTTTTTTCTTTGCGCTGATAGCTTTGGAGAAATGTTCTGACGGTGGTGAGAGTGGAGCACGACTGTCTCCATGGCGCAATTGGCTAGCGCGATAGGCTGTTAACCGAAAGGTTGGAGGTTTTCAAGCCCACCCGGTGGTGGTGCGGCGCTTTTTTTTCTTTGGGCTGATAGCTCTGAAGAAATGTTCTGATGGTGGTGAGAGTGGAGCACGACTGTCTCCGTGACGCAAATGGCTCACGCGATCGGCTGTTAACCGAAAGGTTGGAGGTTCGAGCCCACCCGGTGGTGGTGCGGCGCTTTTTTTTCTTTGGGCTGATAGCTTTGAAGATATGTTCTGATGGTGGTGAGAGTGGAGCAGGACTGTCTCCGTGGCGCAATTGGCTAGCGCGATCGGCTGTTAACCGAAATGTTGGAGTTTCGAGCCCACCCGGTGGTGGTGCGGCGCTTTTTTTTCTTTGGGCTGATAGCTTTGAAGATATGTTCTGATGGTGGTGAGAGTGGAGGAGGACTGTCTCCGTGGCGAAATATACTAGCTGAATCGGCTGTTAATCAAAAGTTTGGAGTTACGAGCCCTCCCGGGAGTGGTGTGTTGCTTTTTTCTTTGCGCTGATAGCTTTGAAGATATGTTGTGATGGTGGTTAGAGTCTCCGTGGCGCAACTGGCTAGCACGATCGGCTGTTAACCAAAAGGTTGGAGGTTCGAGCCCACCCGGTGGTGGTGCAGCACTTTTTTTTGGGCTGATAGCTTTGAAGATATGTTCTGATGGTGGTGAGAGTGGAGCAGGACTGTCTCCGTGGCGCAATTGGCTAGCGCAATCGGTTGTTAACCGAAAGGTTGGAGTTTCGAGCCCTACCGGGAGTGGTGTGTTGCTTTTGTCTTTCCGCTGATAGCTTTGAAGATATGTTCTGATGCTGGTGAAAGTGGAGCACGACTGTCTCCGTGGCGCAATTGGCTAGCGCGATAGGCTGTTAACCGAAAGGTTGGAGGTTTTCAAGCCCACCCGGTGGTGGTGCGGCGCTTTTTTTTCTTTGGGCTGATAGCTCTGAAGAAATGTTCTGATGGTGGTGAGAGTGGAGCACGACTGTCTCCGTGACGCAAATGGCTAGCGCGATCGGCTGTTAACCGAAAAGTTGGAGGTTCGAGCCCACCCGGTGGTGGTGCGGCGCTTTTTTTTCTTTGGGCTGATAGCTTTGAAGATATGTTCTGATGGTGGTGAGAGTGGAGCAGGACTGTCTCCGTGGCGCAATTGGCTAGCGCGATCGGCTGTTAACCGAAATGTTGGAGTTTCGAGCCCACCCGGTGGTGGTGCGGCGCTTTTTTTTCTTTGGGCTGATAGCTTTGAAGATATGTTCTGATGGTGGTGAGAGTGGAGGAGGACTGTCTCCGTGGCGCAATTGGCTAGCGCGATCGGCTGTTCACCAAAAGGTTCGAGTTTCGAGCCCTCCCGGGAGTGGTGTGTTGCTTTTATCTTATCGCTGATAGGTTTGAAGATATGTTCTGATGGTGGTGAGAGTGGAGCAGCACTGTCTCCGTGGCGCAATTGGTAGCGCGATCGGCTGTTAACCGAAAGGTTGTAGTTTCGAGCCCACCCGGTGGTGGTGCGGCGCTTTTTTTTCTTTGGGCTGATGGCTTTGAAGATATGTTCTGATGGTGGTGAGAGTAGAGTAGGACTGTCTCCGTGGCGCAATTGGCCAGCGCGATCGGCTGTTAACCGAAAGGTTGGAGTTTCGAGCCCTACCGGGAGTGGTGTGTTGCTTTTTTCTTTGCGCTGATAGCTTTGAAGATATGTTCTGATGGTGTTGAAAGTGGAGCACGACTGTCTCCGTGGCGCAATTGGCTAGCGTGATCGGCTTTTAACCAGAAGGTTGGAGTTTCGAGCCCTCCCAGGAGTGGTGCGTTGTTTTTTTCTTTGCGCTGATACCTTTGAAGATATGTTCTGATGGTGGTGAGAGTGGAGCACGACTGTCTCGGTGGCGCAATCGGCTAGCGCGATGGGCTGTTAACCGAAAGGTTGGAGGTTAAAGCCCACCCGGGGGTGTTGCGGCGCTTTTTTTTCTTTGGGCTGATAGCTTTGAAGATAAGTTCTGATGGTGGTGAGAGTGGAGCAGGACTGTCTCCGTGGCGCAATTGGCTAGCGCGATCGGCTGTTAACCGAAAAGGTTGAGGTTTGAGCCCACGCGGTGGTGGTGCGGCGCTTTTTTTCTTTGGGCTGATAACTTTGAAGATATGTTCTGATGGTGGTTAGAGTGGAGCAAGACTGTCTCCTTGGCGCAATTGACTAGCTGAATCGGCTGTTAACCGAAAGGTTGGAGTTTCGAGCCCTCCTATAAGTGGTGTGTTGCTTTTTTCTTTGCGCTGATAGCTTTGAAGATATGTTCTGATGGTGGTGAGAGTAGAGCAGGACCGTTTCCGTGGCGCAATTGGCTAGCGTGATTGGCTGTTAACGGAAAGGTTGGAGTTTCGAGCCCACCCGGTGGTGGCGCGGCGCTTTTTTTGCTTTGAACTAATAGCTTTGAAGATATGTTCTGATGGTGGTGAGAGTGGAGCAGGACTGTCTCTGTGGCGCAAATCGCTAGCGCAATCGGCTGTTAACCGAAAGGTTGGAGTTTCGAGCCCACCCGGTGGTGGCGCGGCGCTTTTTTTGCTTTGAACTAATAGCTTTGAAGATATGTTCTGATGGTGGTGAGAGTGGAGCAGGACTGTCTCTGTGGCGCAATTCGCTAGCGCAATCGGCTGTTAACCGAAAGGTTGGAGTTTCGAGCCCTCCCGGGAGTGGTGTGTTGCTTTTATCTTTGCGCTGATAGGTTTGATGATATGTTCTGATGGTGGTGAGAGTACAGCACGACTGTCTCCGTGGCGCAATTGGCTGGGGCGACCGGCTTTTAACCGAAACGTTGGAGTTTCGAGCCCCCCCGGTGGTGGTGCGGCGCTTTTTTTTTCTTTTGGCTGATGGCTTTGAAGAAGTGTTCTGATGGTGGTGAGAGTGGAGCACGACTGTCTCCGTGACGCAAATGGCTAGCGCGATCGGCTGTTAACCGAAAGGTTGGAGGTTAGAGCCCACCCGGTGGTGGTGCGGCGCTTTTTTTTCTTTGGGCTGATAGCTTTGAAGATATGTTCTGATGGTGGTGAGAGTGGAGCACGACTGTCTCCATGGCGCAATGGGCTAGCGCGATCGGCTGTTAACCGAAAAGTTGGAGGTTCGAGCCCACCCGTTGGTGGTGCGGCGCTTTTTTTTCTTTAGGCTGATAGCTTTGAAGATATGTTCTGATGGTGGTGAGAGTAGAGCACGACTGTCTCCGTGGCGCAATTGGCTGACGCGACCGGCTGTTAACCGAAAGGTTGGAGTTTCGAGCCCACCCCGTGGTGGTGCGGCGCTTTTTTTTCTTTGGGCTGATAGCTCTGAAGAAATGTTCTGACGGTGGTGAGAGAGGAGCACGACTGTCTCCGTGGCGAAATTGGCTAGCACGTTCGGCTGTTAATCAAAAAATTGGAGTTTCGAGATCTCCCGGGAGTGGTGTTGCTTTTTTCTTTGCGCTGATAGCTTTGAAGATATGTTCTGATGGTGGTTAGAGTAGAGCAGGACTGTCTCGGTGGTGCAATTGGCTAGCGCGATCGGCTGTTAACCGAAAGGTTGGAGTTTCGAGCCCTCCCGGGAGTGGTGCGTTGCTTTTTTCTTTGCGCTGATAGCTTTGAAGATATGTTCTGATGGTTTTAAGAGTGGAGCAGGACTGTCTCCGTGGTGCAATTGGTAGCGTGATCGGCTTTTAACCGAAAGGTTGGAGTTTCGAGCCCTCCCGGGAGTGGTGCGTTGCCCCTTTCTTTGCACTGATACCTTTGAAGATATGTTCTGATGGTGGTGAGAGTGGAGCACGACTGTCTTTGTGGCGCAATCGGCTAGCGCGATCGGCTGTTAACCGAAAGGTTGGAGGTTCGAGCCCACCCGGTGGTGGTGCGGCGCTTCTTTTTCTTCGGGCTGATAGCTTTCAAGATATGTTGTGATGGTGGTGAGAGTGGAGCAGGACTGTCTCCGTGGCGCCATTGGGAGCGCGATCGGCTGTTAACCGAAATGTTGGAGTTTCGAGCCCATCTGGTGGTGGTGCGGCGCTTTTTTTTTTGGGCTGATAGCTTTGAAGATATGTTCTGATGGTTGTGAGAGTGGAGCAGGACTGTCTCCGTGGCGCACTTGGCCAGCGCAATCGGCTGTTAACCGAAACGTTGGAGTTTCGAGCCCTACCGGGAGTGGTGCGTTGCTTTTTTCTTTGCGCTGATAGCTTTGAAGAAATGTTCTGATGGTGGTGAGAGAGGAGCACGGCTGTCGCCGTGGCGCAATTGGCTAGCAGGTTCGACTGTTAATCAAAAAATTGGAGTTTCGAGATCTCCCGAGAGTGGTGTGTTGCTTTTTTCTTTGCGCTGATAGCTTTGTAGATATGTTCTGATGGTGGTGAGAGTGGAGCACGACTTTCTCCGTGGCGCAATTGTCAAGCGCGATCGGCTGGTAACCGAAAGGTTGGAGTTTCGAGCCCATCCGGTGGTGGTGCGGCGCTTTTTTTTCTTCGGGCTGAAAGCTTTGAAGGTATGTTCTGATGGTGCTGAGAGTGGAGCAGGACTGTCTCCGTGGCGCAATTGCTAGCGAGATCGGCTGTTAACCGAAAGGTTGGAGGTTCGAGCCCACCCGGTGGTGGTGCGGCGCTTTTTTTTCTTTGCGCTGATAGCTTTGAAGATATGTTCTGATGGTGGTGAGCGTGGAACACGACTGTCTCAGTGGCGCAATGGGCTAGCGCGATCGGCTGTTAACAGAAAAGTTGGAGGTTCGAGCCCACCCGGTGGTGGTGCGGCGCTTTTTTTTTCTTTAGGCTGATAGCTTTGAAGATATTTTCTGATGGTCGTGAGAGTAGAGCACGACTGTCTCCGTGGCACAATTGGCTGGCACGACCGGCTGTTAACCGAAAGGTTGGAGTTTCGAGCCCACCCCGTGGTGGGGCGGCGCTTTTTTTTCTTTGGGCTGATAGCTCTGAAGAAATGTTCTGACGGTGGTGAGAGTGGAGCACGACTGTCTCCGTGGCGCAATTGGCTAGCGCTATCGGCTGTTAACGGAAAGTTGGAGGTTCGAGCTCACCCTGTGGTGGTGCGGCGGTTTTTTTTCTTCGGGCTGAAAGCTTTGAAGAAATGTTCTGATGGTGGTGAGAGTGAAGCACGACTGTCTCTGTGGCGCAATTTGCTAGCGCGATCGGCTGTTAACCGAAAGGTTAGAGGTTCGAACCCACCCGGTGGTGGTGCGGCGCTTTTTTTTCTTTGCGCTGATAGCTTTGAAGATATGTTGTGATGGTGGTGAGAGTGGAGCACGACTGTTTTCCTGGCGCAATGGGCTAGCGCGATCGGCTGTTAACTGAAACGTTGGAGGTTCGAGCCCACCTTGTGTTGGTGCGGCGCTTTTTTTTTCTTTAGGCTGATAGCTTTGAAGATATGTTCTGATGGTGGTGAGAGTACAGCACGACTGTCTCCGTGGCGCAATTGGCTGGCGCGACCGGCTGTTAACCGAAACGTCGGAGTTTCGAGCCCACCCTGTGGTGATGCGGCGCTTTTTTTTCTTTGGGCTGATAGCTCTGAAGAAATGTTCTGATGGTGGTGAGAGTGAAGCACGACTGTCTCTGTGGCGCAATTTGCTAGCGCGATCGGCTGTTAACCAAAGATTGGAGGTTCGAGCCTACCTGGTGGTGGTGCGGCGCTTTTTTTTCTTTAGGCTGATAGCTTTGAAGATATGTTCTGATGGTGATGAGAGTCGAGCAGGACTGTCTCCGTGGCGCAATTGGCTAGCGCGATCGGCTGTTAACCAAAAGGTTGGAGTTTCGAGCCCTCGCGGGAGTGGTGTGTTGTTTTTTTCTTTGCGCTGATAGCTTTGAAGATATGTTGTGATGGTGAAGAGAGTAGAGCACGACTGTCTCCGTGGCGCAATTGGCTAGCGCGATTGGCTGTTAACCGAAAGTAGGAGGTTCGAGCCTAACCGGTGGTGGGGCGGCGCTTTTTTTTCTTTAGGCTGATAGCTTTGAAGATATGTTCTGATGGTGGTGAGAGTGGAGCAGGACTGTCTCCGTGGCGCAATTGGCTAGCGCGATTAGCTGTTAACCGAAAGGTTGGAGGTTTGAGACCACCCGGGGACGGTGTGTCGCTTTTTTTTCTTTGCGCTGATAGCTTTGGAGAAATGTTCTGACGGTGGTGAGAGTGGAGCACGACTGTCTCCATGGCGCAATTGGCTAGCGTGATCGGCTGTTAACCAAAAGGTTGGAGTTTCGAGATCTCCCGGGAGTAGTGTGTTGCTTTTTTCTTTGCGCTGATAGCATTGTAGATATGTTCTGACGGTGGTGAGAGTGGAGCACGACTGTCTCCATGGCGCAATTGTCTAGCGCGATCGGCTGTTAACCGAAAAGTTGGAGGTTCGAGCCCACCCGGTGGTTGCTTGGCGCTTTTTTCTTTGCGCTGATAGCTTTGAAGATATGTTCTGATGGTGGTGAGAGTGGAGCACGACTGTCTGCGTGCCGCAATTGGCTAGCGCAATTAGCTGTGAACCGAAAGGTTGGAGGTTTGAGCCCACCCGGGGATGATGTGTCGCTTTTTTTTTTCTTTGCGCTGATAGCTTTGGAGAAATATTTTGACGGTGGTGAGATTGGAGCACGTCTGTCTCCATGGCGCAATTGGCTAGCACGTTAGGCTGTTAACCGAAAACTTGGAGGCTTGAGCCTTCCCGGGAGTGGTGTGTTGCTTTTTTCTTTGCGCTGATAGCTTTGAAGATATGTTCTGATGGTGGTGAGCGTGGAACACGACTGTCTCAGTGGCGCAATGGGCTAGCGCGATCGGCTGTTAACAGAAAAGTTGGAGGTTCGAGCCCACCCGGTGGTGGTGCGGCGCTTTTTTTTTCTTTAGGCTGATAGCTTTGAAGATATTTTCTGATGGTCGTGAGAGTAGAGCACGACTGTCTCCGTGGCACAATTGGCTGGCACGACCGGCTGTTAACCGAAAGGTTGGAGTTTCGAGCCCACCCCGTGGTGGGGCGGCGCTTTTTTTTCTTTGGGCTGATAGCTCTGAAGAAATGTTCTGACGGTGGTGAGAGTGGAGCACGACTGTCTCCGTGGCGCAATTGGCTAGCGCTATCGGCTGTTAACGGAAAGTTGGAGGTTCGAGCTCACCCTGTGGTGGTGCGGCGGTTTTTTTTCTTCGGGCTGAAAGCTTTGAAGTTATGTTCTGATGGTGGTGAGAGTGGAGCAGGACTGCCTTCGTGGCGCAATTGGCTAGCGCGATCGGCTGTTAACCGAAAGGTTAGAGGTTCGAACCCACCCGGTGGTGGTGCGGCGCTTTTTTTTCTTTGCGCTGATAGCTTTGAAGATATGTTGTGATGGTGGTGAGAGTGGAGCACGACTGTTTTCCTGGCGCAATGGGCTAGCGCGATCGGCTGTTAACTGAAACGTTGGAGGTTCGAGCCCACCTTGTGTTGGTGCGGCGCTTTTTTTTTCTTTAGGCTGATAGCTTTGAAGATATGTTCTGATGGTGGTGAGAGTACAGCACGACTGTCTCCGTGGCGCAATTGGCTGGCGCGACCGGCTGTTAACCGAAACGTCGGAGTTTCGAGCCCACCCTGTGGTGATGCGGCGCTTTTTTTTCTTTGGGCTGATAGCTCTGAAGAAATGTTCTGATGGTGGTGAGAGTGAAGCACGACTGTCTCTGTGGCGCAATTTGCTAGCGCGATCGGCTGTTAACCAAAGATTGGAGGTTCGAGCCTACCTGGTGGTGGTGCGGCGCTTTTTTTTCTTTAGGCTGATAGCTTTGAAGATATGTTCTGATGGTGATGAGAGTCGAGCAGGACTGTCTCCGTGGCGCAATTGGCTAGCGCGATCGGCTGTTAACCAAAAGGTTGGAGTTTCGAGCCCTCGCGGGAGTGGTGTGTTGTTTTTTTCTTTGCGCTGATAGCTTTGAAGATATGTTGTGATGGTGAAGAGAGTGGAGCACGACTGTCTCCGTGGCGCAATTGGCTAGCGCGATTGGCTGTTAACCGAAAGTAGGAGGTTCGAGCCTACCCGGTGGTGGGGCGGCGCTTTTTTTTCTTTAGGCTGATAGCTTTGAAGATATGTTCTGATGGTGGTGAGAGTGGAGCAGGACTGTCTCCGTGGCGCAATTGGCTAGCGCGATTAGCTGTTAACCGAAAGGTTGGAGGTTTGAGACCACCCGGGGACGGTGTGTCGCTTTTTTTTCTTTGCGCTGATAGCTTTGGAGAAATGTTCTGACGGTGGTGAGAGTGGAGCACGACTGTCTCCATGGCGCAATTGGCTAGCGTGATCGGCTGTTAACCAAAAGGTTGGAGTTTCGAGATCTGCCGAGAGTAGTGTGTTGCTTTTTTCTTTGCGCTGATAGCATTGTAGATATGTTCTGACGGTGGTGAGAGTGGAGCACGACTGTCTCCATGGCGCAATTGTCTAGCGCGATCGGCTGTTAACCGAAAAGTTGGAGGTTCGAGCCCACCCGGTGGTTGCTTGGCGCTTTTTTCTTTGCGCTGATAGCTTTGAAGATATGTTCTGATGGTGGTGAGAGTGGAGCACGACTGTCTCCGTGCCGCAATTGGCTAGCGCAATTAGCTGTGAACCGAAAGGTTGGAGGTTTGAGCCCACCCGGGGATGATGTGTCGCTTTTTTTTTCTTTGCGCTGATAGCTTTGGAGAAATATTTTGACGGTGGTGAGATTGGAGCACGTCTGTCTCCATGGCGCAATTGGCTAGCACGTTAGGCTGTTAACCGAAAACTTGGAGGCTTGAGCCTTCCCGGGAGTGGTGTGTTGCTTTTTTCTTTGCGCTGATAGCTTTGAAGATATGTTCTGATGGTGGTGAGAGTGGAGCACGACTGTCTCCGTGACGCAATTGGCTAGCGCGATCGGCTGTTAACCGAAAGGTTAGAGGTTCGAGCCTACCCGGTGGTGGTGCGGCGCTTTTTTTTTATGGGCTGATAGCTCTGAAGAAATGTTCTGACGGTGGTGAGAGTGGAGCACGACTGTCTCCGTAGCACAATTGGCTAGCACGTTCGGCTGTTAACCGTAGAATTGGAGTTTCGAGCCCTCCCGGGAGTGGTGTGTTTCTTTTTTCTTTGCGCTGATAGCTTTGAAGATATGTTCTGATGGTGGTGAGAGTGGAGCACGACTGTCTCCGTGGCACAATTGGCTAGCGCGATCGGCTGTTAACTGAAAGGTTGAAGGTTCGAGCCCACCCGGTGGTGATGCGGCGCTTCTTTTTCATTGCGCTGTTGGCTTTGGAGAAATGTTCTGACGGTGGTGAGATTGGAGCACGAATGTCTCCGTGGCGCAATTGGATAGCACGTTCGGCTGTTAACCGAAAAGTTGGAGTTCCGAGCCCTCCCGGGAGTGGTGTGTTGCTTTTTTTTTCTTCGGGCTGAAAGCTTTGAAGATATGTTCTGATGGTGGTGAGAGTGGAGCAGGACCGTCTCCGTGGCGCAATTGGCTAGCGCGATCGGCTGTTAACCGAAAGGTTGGAGGTTCGAGCCCACCCGGTGGTGGTGCGGCGCTTTTTTTTCTTTGCGCTGATAGCTTTGAATATATGTTCTGATGGTGGTGATAGTGGAGCACGACTGTCTCCGTGGCGCAATGGGCTAGCGCGATCGGCTGTTAACCGAAAAGTTGGAGGTTCGAGCCCACCCGGTGGTGCTGCGGCGCTTTTTTTTTCTTTAGGCTGATAGCTTTGAAGATATGTTCTGATGGTGGTGAGAGTAGAGCACGACTGTCTCTGAGGCGCAATTGGCTGGCGCGATCAGCTGTTAACCGAGAGGTTGGAGTTTCGAGCCCTCCCCGTGGGGGTGCGGCGCTTTTTTTTTTGTTTGGGCTGATAGCTCTGAAGAAATGTTCTGGCGGTGGTGATAGAGAAGCACGACTGTCTCCGTGGCGCAATTGGCTAGCACGTTCGGCTGTTAACCGAATATTTGAAGTTTCGAGCCCTCCCGGGAGTGGTGTGCCGCTTTTTTTGCGCTGATAGCTTTGAAAATATGTTCTGATGGTGGTGAGAGTGGAGCACGACTGTCTCCGTGGCGCAATTGTCTAGCGCGATGGGCTGTTAACCGAAAAGTTTGAGGCTCGAGCCCACCCGGTGGTGACGCGGTGCTATTTTTTCTTTGCGCTGATAGGTTTGGAGAAATGTTCTGACGATGGTGAGATTGGAGCACGACTGTCTCCGTGGCGCAATTGGCTAGCACGTTCGGCTGTTAACCGAAAAACTGAAGTTTCGAGCCCTCCCGTGAGTGGTTTGTTGCTTTTTTCTTTGCGCTGATAGCTTTGAAGATATTTTGTGATGGTGGTGAGAGTTGCGCACGACTGTCTCCGTGGCGCAATTGTCTAGCACGATCGGCTGTTAACCGAAAAGTTGGAGGTTCGAGCCCAACCGGTGGTGGCGCGGCGCTTTTTTTTTTTGCGCTGATAGCTTTGGAGAAATATTCTGACGGTGGTGAGATAGAAGCACGACTGTCTCCGTGGCACAATTGGCTAGCACGTTCAGCTGTTAACCGAAAAATTGAAGTTTCGAGCCCTCCCGGGAGTGGTGTGTCGCTTTTTCTTTGCGCTGATAGCTTTGAAGATATGTTCTGATGGTGGTGAGAGTGGAGCACGACTGTCTCTGTGGCGCAATTTGCTAGCGCGATCGGCTGTTAACCGAAATATTGGAGGTTCGAGCCTACCTGGTGGTGGTGCGGCCCTTTTTTTTTCTTTAGGCTGATAGCTTTGAAGATATGTTCTGATGGTGATGAGAGTGGAGCAGGACTGTCTCCGTGGCGCAATTGGCTAGCGCGATTAGCTGTTAACCGAAAGGTTGGAGGTTTGAGACCACCCGGGGACGGTGTGTCGCTTTTTTTTTCTTTGCGCTGATAGCTTTGGAGAAATGTTCTGACGGTGGTGAGAGTGGAGCACGACTGTCTCCATGGCGCAATTGGCTAGCGTGATCGGCTGTTAACCAAAAGGTTCGAGTTTCGAGCCCTCCCGTGAGTGGTGTGTTTCTTTTTTCTTTGCGCTGATAGCTTTGAAGATATGTTTTGATGGTGGTGAGAGTGGAGCACGACTGTCTCCGTGGCGCAATTGGCTAGCACGTTCGGCTGTTAACCGAAAAACTGAAGTTTCGAGCCCTCCCGTGAGTGGTTTGTTGCTTTTTTCTTTGCGCTGATAGCTTTGAAGATATTTTGTGATGGTGGTGAGAGTTGCGCACGACTGTCTCCGTGGCGCAATTGTCTAGCACGATCGGCTGTTAACCGAAAAGTTGGAGGTTCGAGCCCAACCGGTGGTGGCGCGGCGCTTTTTTTTTTGCGCTGATAGCTTTGGAGAAATATTCTGACGGTGGTGAGATAGAAGCACGACTGTCTCCGTGGCACAATTGGCTAGCACGTTCAGCTGTTAACCGAAAAATTGAAGTTTCGAGCCCTCCCGGGAGTGGTGTGTCGCTTTTTCTTTGCGCTGATAGCTTTGAAGATATGTTCTGATGGTGGTGAGAGTGGAGCACGACTGTCTCTGTGGCGCAATTTGCTAGCGCGATCGGCTGTTAACCGAAATATTGGAGGTTCGAGCCTACCTGGTGGTGGTGCGGCCCTTTTTTTTTCTTTAGGCTGATAGCTTTGAAGATATGTTCTGATGGTGATGAGAGTGGAGCAGGACTGTCTCCGTGGCGCAATTGGCTAGCGCGATTAGCTGTTAACCGAAAGGTTGGAGGTTTGAGACCACCCGGGGACGGTGTGTCGCTTTTTTTTTCTTTGCGCTGATAGCTTTGGAGAAATGTTCTGACGGTGGTGAGAGTGGAGCACGACTGTCTCCATGGCGCAATTGGCTAGCGTGATCGGCTGTTAACCAAAAGGTTCGAGTTTCGAGCCCTCCCGTGAGTGGTGTGTTTCTTTTTTCTTTGCGCTGATAGCTTTGAAGATATGTTCTGATGGTGGTGAGAGTGGAGCACGACTGTCTCCGTGGCGCAATTGGCTAGCGCGATCGGCTGTTAACCGAAATGTTGGAGATTCGAGCCCACCCGGTGGTGGTGCGGCGCTTTTTTTTGTTTAGGCTGATAACTCTGAAGAAATGTTCTGACGGCGGTGAGAGTGGAGCACGACTGTCTCCGTAGCGCAATTGGCTAGCACGTTTGGCTGTTAACCGAAAAATTGAAGTTTTGAGCCCTCCCGGGAGTGGTGTGTCGCTTTTTTCTTTGCGCTGATAGCTTTGAAGATATGTTCTGATGGTGGTGAGAGTGGAGCAGGACTGTCTCTGTGGCGCAATTGGCTAGCGCGATTAGCTGTTAACCGAATGGTTGGAGGTTTGAGCCCACCCGGGAATGGTGTGTCGCTTTTTTTTCTTTGCGCTGATAGCTTTAGAGAAATGTTCTTACGGTGGTGAGAGTGGAGCACGACTGTCTCCGTGGCGCAATTGGCTAGCGCGATTAGCTGTTAACCGAAAGGTTGGAGGTTTTAGACCACCCGGGGACGGTGTGTCGCTTTTTTTTCTTTGCGCTGATAGCTTTGGAGAAATGTTCTGACGGTGGTGAGAGTGGAGCACGACTGTCTCCGTGGCGCAATTGGCTAGCACGTTCGGCTGTTAATCAAAAAATTGGAGTTTCGAGATCTCCCGGGAGTGGTGTGTTGCTTTTTTCTTTGCGCTGATAGCTTTGTAGATATGTTCTGACGGTGGTGAGAGTGGAGCACGACTGTCTCCATGGCGCAATTGTCTAGCGCGATCGGCTGTTAACCGAAAAGTTGGAGGTTCGAGCCCACCCGGTGGTGGCGTGGCCTTTTTTTCTTTGCGCTGATAGCTTTGAAGATATGTTCTGATGGTGGTGAGAGTGGAGCACGACTGTCTCCGTGGCGCAATTGGCTAGCGCGATTAGCTGTTAAGCGAAAGGTTGGAGGTTTTAGACCACCCGGGGACGGTGTGTCGCTTTTTTTTCTTTGCGCTGATAGCTTTGGAGAAATGTTCTGACGGTGGTGAGAGTGGAGCACGACTGTCTCCATGGCGCAATTGGCTAGCGTGATCGGCTGTTAACCAAAAGGTTGGAGTTTCGAGATCTCCCGGGAGTAGTGTGTTGCTTTTTTCTTTGCGCTGATAGCTTTGTAGATATGTTCTGACGGTGGTGAGAGGGGAGCACGACTGTCTCCATGGCCCAATTGTCTAGCGCGATCGGCTGTTAACCGAAAAGTTGGAGGTTCGAGCCCACCCGGTGGTTGCTTGGCGCTTTTTTCTTTGCGCTGATAGCTTTGAAGATATGTTCTGATGGTGGTGAGAGTGGAGCACGACTGTCTCCGTGCCGCAATTGGCTAGCGCAATTAGCTGTTAACCGAAAGGTTGGAGGTTTGAGCCCACCCGGGGATGATGTGTCGCTTTTTTTTTCTTTGCGCTGATAGCTTTGGAGAAATATTTTGACGGTGGTGAGATTGGAGCACGTCTGTCTCCATGGCGCAATTGGCTAGCACGTTAGGCTGTTAACCGAAAACTTGGAGGCTTGAGCCTTCCCGGGAGTGGTGTGTTGCTTTTTTCTTTGCGCTGATAGCTTTGAAGATATGTTCTGATGGTGGTGAGAGTGGAGCACGACTGTCTCCGTGGCGCAATTGGCTAGCGCGATCGGCTGTTAACCGAAAGGTTAGAGGTTCGAGCCTACCCGGTGGTGGTGCGGCGCTTTTTTTTCTATGGGCTGATAGCTCTGAAGAAATGTTCTGACGGTGGTGAGAGTGGAACACGACTGTCTCCGTAGCACAATTGGCTAGCACGTTCGGCTGTTAACCGTAGAATTGGAGTTTCGAGCCCTCCCGGGAGTGGTGCGTTTCTTTTTTCTTTGCGCTGATAGCTTTGAAGATATGTTCTGATGGTGGTGAGAGTGGAGCACGACTGTCTCCGTGGCACAATTGGCTAGCGCGATCGGCTGTTAACTGAAAGGTTGAAGGTTCGAGCCCACCCGGTGGTGATGCGGCGCTTCTTTTTCATTGCGCTGTTGGCTTTGGAGAAATGTTCTGACGGTGGTGAGATTGGAGCACGACTGTCTCCGTGGCGCAATTGGATAGCACGTTCGGCTGTTAACCGAAAAATTGTAGTTCCGAGCCCTCCCGGGAGTGGTGTGTTGCTTTTTTTTTCTTCGGGCTGAAAGCTTTGAAGATATGTTCTGATGGTGGTGAGAGTGGAGCAGGACCGTCTCCGTGGCGCAATTGGCTAGCGCGATCGGCTGTTAACCGAAAGGTTGGAGGTTCGAGCCCACCCGGTGGTGGTGCGGCGCTTTTTTTTCTTTGCGCTGATAGCTTTGAATATATGTTCTGATGGTGGTGAGAGTGGAGCACGACTGTCTCCGTGGCGCAATGGGCTAGCGCGATCGGCTGTTAACCGAAAAGTTGGAGGTTCGAGCCCACCCGGTGGTGCTGCGGCGCTTTTTTTTCTTTAGGCTAATAGCTTTGAAGATATGTTCTGATGGTGGTGAGAGTAGAGCACGACTGTCTCTGTGGCGCAATTGGCTGGCGCGATCAGCTGTTAACCGAGAGGTTGGAGTTTCGAGCCCTCCCCGTGGGGGTGCGGCGCTTTTTTTTGTTTGGGCTGATAGCTCTGAAGAAATGTTCTGGCGGTGGTGATAGAGGAGCACGACTGTCTCCGTGGCGCAATTGGCTAGCACGTTCGGCTGTTAACCGAATATTTGAAGTTTCGAGCCCTCCCGGGAGTGGTGTGCCGCTTTTTTTGCGCTGATAGCTTTGAAAATATGTTCTGATGGTGGTGAGAGTGGAGCACGACTGTCTCCGTGGCGCAATTGTCTAGCGCGATGGGCTGTTAACCGAAAAGTTTGAGGCTCGAGTCCACCCGGTGGTGACGCGGTGCTATTTTTTCTTTGCGCTGATAGGTTTGGAGAAATGTTCTGACGATGGTGAGATTGGAGCACGACTGTCTCCGTGGCGCAATTGGCTAGCACGTTCGGCTGTTAACCGAAAAACTGAAGTTTCGAGCCCTCCCGTGAGTGGTTTGTTGCTTTCTTCTTTGCGCTGATAGCTTTGAAGATATTTTGTGATGGTGGTGAGAGTTGCGCACGACTGTCTCCGTGGCGCAATTGTCTAGCACGATCGGCTGTTAACCGAAAAGTTGGAGGTTCGAGCCCAACCGGTGGTGGCGCGGCGCTTTTTTTCTTTGCGCTGATAGTTTTGGAGAAATATTCTGACGGTGGTGAGATAGAAGCACGACTGTCTCCGTGGCACAATTGGCTAGCACGTTCGGCTGTTAACCGAAAAATTGAAGTTTCGAGCCCTCCCGGGAGTGGTGTGTCGCTTTTTCTTTGCGCTGATAGCTTTGAAGATATGTTCTGATGGTGGTGAGAGTGGAGCACGACTGTCTCTGTGGCGCAATTTGCTAGCGCGATCGGCTGTTAACCGAAATATTGGAGGTTCGAGCCTACCTGGTGGTGGTGCGGCGCTTTTTTTTTCTTTAGGCTGATAGCTTTGAAGATATGTTCTGATGGTGATGAGAGTGGAGCAGGACTGTCTCCGTGGCGCAATTGGCTAGCTCGATTAGCTGTTAACCGAAAGGTTGGAGGTTTGAGACCACCCGGGGACGGTGTGTCGCTTTTTTTTCTTTGCGCTGATAGCTTTGGAGAAATGTTCTGACGGTGGTGAGAGTGGAGCACGACTGTCTCCATGGCGCAATTGGCTAGCGTGATCGGCTGTTAACCAAAAGGTTCGAGTTTCGAGCCCTCCCGTGAGTGGTGTGTTTCTTTTTTCTTTGCGCTGATAGCTTTGGAGATATATTTTGACAATCGTGAGATTGGAGCACGAATGTCTCCATGGCGCAATTGGCTAGCGAGATCGGCTGTTAACCGAAAGGTTGGAGGTTCGAGCCCACCCGGTGGTGGCGCGGCGCTTTTTTTTCTTTGAACTAATAGCTTTGAAGATATGTTCTGATGGTGGTGAGAGTGGAGCAGGACTGTCTCTGTGGCGCAATTCGCTAGCGCGATCGGCTGTTAACCGAAAGGTTGGAGTTTCGAGCCCTCCCGGGAGTGGTGTGTTGCTTTTATCTTTGCGCTGATAGGTTTGATGATATGTTCTGATGGTGCTGAGAGTACAGCACGACTGTCTCCGTGGCGCAATTGGCTGGGGCGACCGGCTTTTAACCGAAACGTTGGAGTTTCGAGCCCCCCCGGTGGTGGTGCGGCGCTTTTTTTTTCTTTAGGCTGATGGCTTTGAAGACATGTTCTGATGGTGGTGAGAGTGCAGCAGGACTGTCCCCGTGGCGCATTTGGCCAGCGCGATCGGCTGTTAACCGAAAGGTTGGAGTTTCGAGCCCTACCGGGAGTGGTGTGTTGCTTTTTCCTTTTGCGCTGATAGCTTTGAAGATATGTTCTGATGGTGTTGAAAGTGGAGCACGACTGTCTCCGTGGCGCAATTGGCTAGCGCGATCGGCTGTTGACCGAAAGGTTGGAGTTTCGAGCCCACCCGGTGGTGGCGCGGCGCTTTTTTTTCTTTGAACTAATAGCTTTGAAGATATGTTCTGATGGTGGTGAGAGTGGAGCAGGACTGTCTCTGTGGCGCAATTCGCTAGCGCGATCGGCTGTTAACCGAAAGGTTGGAGTTTCGAGCCCTCCCGGGAGTGGTGTGTTGCTTTTATCTTTGCGCTGATAGGTTTGATGATATGTTCTGATGGTGGTGAGAGTACAGCACGACTGTCTCCGTGGCGCAATTGGCTGGGGCGATCGGCTTTTAACCGAAACGTTGGAGTTTCGAGCCCCCCCGGTGGTGGTGCGGCGCTTTTTTTTTTCTTTGGGCTGATAGCTTTGAAGACATGTTCTGATGGTGGTGAGAGTGGAGCAGTACTGTCTCCGTGGCGCAATTGGCTAGCGTGATCGGCTGTTAACCGAAAGGTTGGAGTTTCGAGCCCACCCGGGGATGGTGTGTCGCTTTTTTTTCTTTGCGCTGATAGCTTTGGAGAAATTTTCTGACGGTGGTGAGAATGGAGCACGACTGTCTCCATGGCGCAATTGGCTAGCACGTTCAGCTGTTAATCAAAAAATTGGAGTTTCGAGATCTCCCGGGAGTGGTGTGTTGCTTTTTTCTTAGCGTTGATAACTTTGTAGATATGTTCTGACGGTGGTGAGAGTGGAGCACGACTGTCTCCATGGCGCGATTGCCTAGCGCGATCGGCTGTTAACCGAAAAGTTGGAGTTTCGAGCCCTACCGGGAGTGGTGTGTCGCTTTTTTCTTTGCGCTGATAGCTTTGAAGACATGTTCTGATGGTGTTGAAAGTGGAGCACGACTGTCTCCGTGGCGCAATTGGCTAGCGCGATTGGCTGTTAACCGAAAGGTTGGAGGTTTTCGAGCCCACCCGGTGGTGGTGCGGCGCTTTTTTTTTGGGCTGATAGCTCTGAAGAAGTGTTCTGATGGTGGTGAGAGTGGAGCACGACTGTCTCCGTGACGCAAATGGCTAGCGCGATCGGCTGTTAACCGAAAGGTTGGAGGTTAGAGCCCACCCGGTGGTGGTGCGGCGCTTTTTTTTCTTTGGGCTGATAGCTTTGAAGATATGTTCTGATGGTGGTGAGAGTGGAGCACGACTGTCTCCATGGCGCAATGGGCTAGCGCGATCGGCTGTTAACCGAAAAGTTGGAGGTTCGAGCCCACCCGTTGGTGGTGCGGCGCTTTTTTTTCTTTAGGCTGATAGCTTTGAAGATATGTTCTGATGGTGGTGAGAGTAGAGCACGACTGTCTCCGTGGCGCAATTGGCTGACGCGACCGGCTGTTAACCGAAAGGTTGGAGTTTCGAGCCCACCCCGTGGTGGTGCGGCGCTTTTTTTTCTTTGGGCTGATAGCTCTGAAGAAATGTTCTGACGGTGGTGAGAGAGGAGCACGACTGTCTCCGTGGCGAAATTGGCTAGCACGTTCGGCTGTTAATCGAAAAATTGGAGTTTCGAGATCTCCCGGGAGTGGTGTTGCTTTTTTCTTTGCGCTGATAGCTTTGAAGACATGTTCTGATGGTGGTTAGAGTAGAGCAGGACTGTCTCGGTGGTGCAATTGGCTAGCGCGATCGGCTGTTAACCGAAAGGTTGGAGTTTTGAGCCCTCCCGGGAGTGGTGCGTTGCTTTTTTCTTTGCGCTGATAGCTTTGAAGATATGTTCTGATGGTTTTGAGAGTGGAGCAGGACTGTCTCCGTGGTGCAATTGGTAGCGTGATCGGCTTTTAACCGAAAGGTTGGAGTTTCGAGCCCTCCCGGGAGTGGTGCGTTGCCCCTTTCTTTGCACTGATACCTTTGAATATATGTTCTGATGGTGGTGAGAGTGGAGCACGACTGTCTTTGTGGCGCAATTGGGAGCGCGATCGGCTGTTAACCGAAATGTTGGAGTTTCGAGCCCATCTGGTGGTGGTGCGGCGCTTTTTTTTCTTTGGGCTGATAGCTTTGAAGATATGTTCTGATGGTTGTGAGAGTGGAGCAGGACTGTCTCCGTGGCGCACTTGGCCAGCGCGATCGGCTGTTAACCGAAACGTTGGAGTTTCGAGCCCTACCGGGAGTGGTGCGTTGCTTTTTTCTTTGCGCTGATAGCTTTGAAGAAATGTTCTGATGGTGGTGAGAGAGGAGCACGGCTGTCGCCGTGGCGCAATTGGCTAGCACGTTCGACTGTTAATCAAAAAATTGGAGTTTCGAGATCTCCCGAGAGTGGTGTGTTGCTTTTTTCTTTGCGCTGATAGCTTTGTAGATATGTTCTGATGGTGGTGAGAGTGGAGCACGACTTTCTCCGTGGCGCACTTGGCCAGCGCGATCGGCTGTTAACCGAAAGGTTGGAGTTTCGAGCCCATCCGGTGGTGGTGCGGCGCTTTTTTTTCTTCGGGCTGAAAGCTTTGAAGGTATGTTCTGATGGTGCTGAGAGTGGAGCAGGACTGTCTCCGTGGCGCAATTGGCTAGCGAGATCGGCTGTTAACCGAAAGGTTGGAGGTTCGAACCCACCCGGTGGTGGTGCGGCGCTTTTTTTTCTTTGCGCTGATAGCTTTGAAGATATGTTCTGATGGTGGTGAGCGTGGAACACGACTGTCTCAGTGGCGCAATGGGCTAGCGCGATCGGCTGTTAACAGAAAAGTTGGAGGTTCGAGCCCACCCGGTGGTGGTGCGGCGCTTTTTTTTTCTTTAGGCTGATAGTTTGAAGATATTTTCTGATGGTCGTGAGAGTAGAGCACGACTGTCTCCGTGGCACAATTGGCTGCCACGACCGGCTGTTAACCGAAAGGTTGGAGTTTCGAGCCCACCCCGTGGTGGGGCGGCGCTTTTTTTTCTTTGGGCTGATAGCTCTGAAGAAATGTTCTGACGGTGGTGAGAGTGGAGCACGACTGTCTCCGTGGCGCAATTGGCTAGCGCTATCGGCTGTTAACCGAAAGTTTGAGGTTCGAGCTCACCCTTTGGTGGTGCGGCGGTTGTTTTTCTTCGGTCTGAAAGCTTTGAAGTTATGTTCTGATGGTGGTGAGAGTGGAGCAGGACTGCGTTCGTGGCGCAATTGGCTAGCGCGATCGGCTGTTAACCGAAAGGTTAGAGGTTCGAACCCACCCGGTGGTGGTGCGGCGCTTTTTTTTCTTTGCGCTGATAGCTTTGAAGATATGTTGTGATGGTGGTGAGAGTGGAGCACGACTGTTTTCCTGGCGCAATGGGCTAGCGCGATCGGCTGTTAACTGAAAAGTTGGAGGTTCGAGCCCACCCGGTGTTGGTGCGGCGCTTTTTTTATCTTTAGGCTGATAGCTTTGAAGATATGTTCTGATGGTGGTGAGAGTACAGCACGACTGTCTCCGTGGCGCAATTGGCTGGCGCGACCGGCTGTTAACCGAAACGTCGGAGTTTCGAGCCCACCCTGTGGTGATGCGGCGCTTTTTTTTCTTTGGGCTGATAGCTCTGAAGAAATGTTCTGATGGTGGTGAGAGTGAAGCACGACTGTCTCTGTGGCGCAATTTGCTAGCGCGATCGGCTGTTAACCAAAGATTGGAGGTTCGAGCCTACCTGGTGGTGGTGCGGCGCTTTTTTTTCTTTAGGCTGATAGCTTTGAAGATATGTTCTGATGGTGATGAGAGTCGAGCAGGACTGTCTCCGTGGCGCAATTGGCTAGCGCGATCGGCTGTTAACCAAAAGGTTGGAGTTTCGAGCCCTCGCGGGAGTGGTGTGTTGTTTTTTTCTTTGCGCTGATAGCTTTGAAGATATGTTGTGATGGTGAAGAGAGTGGAGCACGACTGTCTCCGTGGCGCAATTGGCTAGCGCGATTGGCTGTTAACCGAATATAGGAGGTTCGAGCCTACCCGGTGGTGGGGCGGCGCTTTTTTTTCTTTAGGCTGATAGCTTTGAAGATATGTTCTGATGGTGGTGAGAGTGGAGCAGGACTGTCTCCGTGGCGCAATGGGCTAGCGCGATTAGCTGTTAACCGAAAGGTTGGAGGTTTGAGACCACCCGGGGACGGTGTGTCGCTTTTTTTTCTTTGCGCTGATAGCTTTGGAGAAATGTTCTGACGGTGGTGAGAGTGGAGCACGACTGTCTCCATGGCGCAATTGGCTAGCGTGATCGGCTGTTAACCAAAAGGTTGGAGTTTCGAGATCTCCCGGGAGTAGTGTGTTGCTTTTTTCTTTGCGCTGATAGCATTGTAGATATGTTCTGACGGTGGTGAGAGTGGAGCACGACTGTCTCCATGGCGCAATTGTCTAGCGCGATCGGGTGTTAACCGAAAAGTTGGAGGTTCGAGCCCACCCGGTGGTTGCTTGGCGCTTTTTTCTTTGCGCTGATAGCTTTGAAGATATGTTCTGATGGTGGTGAGAGTGGAGCACGACTGTCTCCGTGCCGCAATTGGCTAGCGCAATTTCCTGTTAACCGAAAGGTTGGAGGTTTCAGCCCACCCGGGGATGATGTGTCGCTTTTTTTTTCTTTGCGCTGATAGCTTTGGAGAAATATTTTGACGGTGGTGAGATTGGAGCACGTCTGTCACCATGGCGCAATTGGCTAGCACGTTAGGCTGTTACCCGAAAACTTGGAGGCTTGAGCCTTCCCGGGAGTGGTGTGTTGCTTTTTTCTTTGCGCTGATAGCTTTGAAGATATGTTCTGATGGTGGTGAGAGTGGAGCACGACTGTCTCCGTGGCGCAATTGGCTAGCGCGATCGGCTGTTAACCGAAAGGTTGGAGGTTCGAGCCTACCCGGTGGTGGTGCGGCGCTTTTTTTTATGGGCTGATAGCTCTGAAGAAATGTTCTGACGGTGGTGAGAGTGGAGCACGACTGTCTCCGTAGCACAATTGGCTAGCACGTTCGGGTGTTAACCGTAGAATTGGAGTTTCGAGCCCTCCCGGGAGTGGTGTGTTTCTTTTTTCTTTGCGCTGATAGCTTTGAAGATATGTTCTGATGGTGGTGAGAGTGGAGCACGACTGCCTCCGTGGCACAATTGGCTAGCGCGATCGGCTGTTAACTGAAAGGTTGAAGGTTCGAGCCCACCCGGTGGTGATGCGGCGCTTCTTTTTCATTGCGCTGTTGGCTTTGGAGAAATGTTCTGACGGTGGTGAGATTGGAGCACGAATGTCTCCGTGGCGCAATTGGATAGCACGTTCGGCTGTTAACCGAAAAATTGGAGGTTCGAGCCCACCCGGTGGTGCTGCGGCGCTTTTTTTTTCTTTAGGCTGATAGCTTTGAAGATATGTTCTGATGGTGGTGAGAGTAGAGCACGACTGTCTCTGAGGCGCAATTGGCTGGCGCGATCAGCTGTTAACCGAGAGGTTGGAGTTTCGAGCCCTCCCCGTGGGGGTGCGGCGCTTTTTTTTGTTTGGGCTGATAGCTCTGAAGAAATGTTCTGGCGGTGGTGATAGAGGAGCACGACTGTCTCCGTGGCGCAATTGGCTAGCACGTTCGGCTGTTAACCGAATATTTGAAGTTTCGAGCCCTCCCGGGAGTGGTGTGCCGCTTTTTTTGCGCTGATAGCTTTGAAAATATGTTCTGATGGTGGTGAGAGTGGAGCACGACTGTCTCCGTGGCGCAATTGTCTAGCGCGATGGGCTGTTAACCGAAAAGTTTGAGGCTCGAGCCCACCCGGTGGTGACGCGGTGCTATTTTTTCTTTGCGCTGATAGGTTTGGAGAAATGTTCTGACGATGGTGAGATTGGAGCACGACTGTCTCCGTGGCGCAATTGGCTAGCACGTTCGGCTGTTAACCGAAAAACTGAAGTTTCGAGCCCTCCCGTGAGTGGTTTGTTGCTTTTTTCTTTGCGCTGATAGCTTTGAAGATATTTTGTGATGGTGGTGAGAGTTGCGCACGACTGTCTCCGTGGCGCAATTGTCTAGCACGATCGGCTGTTAACCGAAAAGTTGGAGGTTCGAGCCCAACCGGTGGTGGCGCGGCGCTTTTTTTTTGCGCTGATAGCTTTGGAGAAATATTCTGACGGTGGTGAGATAGAAGCACGACTGTCTCCGTGGCACAATTGGCTAGCACGTTCGGCTGTTAACCGAAAAATTGAAGTTTCGAGCCCTCCCGGGAGTGGTGTGTCGCTTTTTCTTTGCGCTGATAGCTTTGAAGATATGTTCTGATGGTGGTGAGAGTGGAGCACGACTGTCTCTGTGGCGCAATTTGCTAGCGCGATCGACTGTTAACCGAAATATTGGAGGTTCGAGCCTACCTGGTGGTGGTGCGGCGCTTTTTTTTTCTTTAGGCTGATAGCTTTGAAGATATGTTCTGATGGTGATGAGAGTGGAGCAGGACTGTCTCCGTGGCGCAATTGGCTAGCGCGATTAGCTGTTAACCGAAAGGTTTGAGGTTTGAGACCACCCGGGGACGGTGTGTCGCTTTTTTTTTCTTTGCGCTGATAGCTTTGGAGAAATGTTCTGACGGTGGTGAGAGTGGAGCACGACTGTCTCCATGGCGCAATTGGCTAGCGTGATCGGCTGTTAACCAAAAGGTTCGAGTTTCGAGCCCTCCCGTGAGTGGTGTGTTTCTTTTTTCTTTGCGCTGATAGCTTTGGAGATATATTTTGACAATGGTGAGATTGGAGCACGAATGTCTCCATGGCGCAATTGGCTAGAACGTGAGGCTGTTAACCGAAAACTTGGAGGTTTGAGCCTTCCCGGGAGTGGTGTGTTGCTTTTTTTCTTTGCGCTGATAGCTTTGAAGATATGTTCTGATGGTGGTGAGAGTGGAGCACGACTGTCTCCGTGGCGCAATTGGCTAGCGCGATCGGCTGTTAACCGAAAGGTTGGAGATTCGAGCCCACCCGGTGGTGGTGCGGCGCTTTTTTTTGTTTAGGCTGATAACTTTGAAGAAATGTTCTGACGGCGGTGAGAGTGGAGCACGACTGTCTCCGTGGCGCAATTGGCTAGCACGTTTGGCTGTTAACCGAAAAATTGAAGTTTTGAGCCCTCCCGGGAGTGGTGTGTCGCTTTTTTCTTTGCGCTGATAGCTTTGAAGATATGTTCCACTCTAAGCCAAAAATGGCCAAAATGGGAGCAACGGCTGTTTTTACTCCTTCAGACCGACTGTTACTCTCCGAAAAGACCAAGCGGAACAAGATGGCCGACTTGTTCGAGAATGGGGGAGCAACTGTATTCACCTAAAGTTTGTAAGGGAGCAACGGAAGGAGGAACCGCTGTAAATGCTCTCGTCACGCAACGGTTACTCCCCGGCAGGACACCGCACACAAATATGCATGCCGCCCACATTGATATTCATGGGCCAGATTATTGTTGGTTCTGTGTGCCAAACTTCACCAAACCAAAACAGTGATTTATTTTAGCATCCGTAGATAATAAGATAGCAGCGCTGGCTGAACACAGAAGGCCTGAGAATACAGTACGGCAAATACCTAACACACGCAGCAGCAGAATGGAGAGTTGGCACGTCAAAGCGGACCGAACGCCGAAACACGTGCAAAACAACGATAAAAAAAGCCTAGACACGCCGTTCGTCCGCGAAGTAAGGGCGTCAAAGTCGATCAAGCACCGAAACACGTGCATAAGGAGCCCCCCC
>NW_027465102.1:47500-53565 GCF_043290135.1 Rhipicephalus microplus | reverse complement strand
CTGGCACTCCGGCGAAGCCAAACGGGGCCGATTCCGGCACGATATCGGCGTCTTTCTACGTGCTCGCCGGCGACCGTCGCACGAGTACGGCAAAGTGCGTCTGCCGGGGCGGGGTTTGCGACGCGTACGCAATAGTGAGAACCGTCGCTCGGATGTTCGTCGTCTTTCGCCGAGCCAGTGCTGGCAATCCGGCGAAGCCGAACGGAGCCGATTCGGGCACGATATCGGCGTCTTTCCACGTGCTCGCCGGCGACCGTCGCACGAGTACGGTAAACCGCGTCAGCCGGGGCGGAGTTCGGGACGCCGATGCGAAAGTGGGAAGCGCCGCTCGGATCTTCGCCGTTTTTGGAGGAGTCAGTGGCGGCACTCCGGTGAAGCCAAGGTGCGCCAATTCGCGCACGATATCGGCGTCTTTCGACGTGCCCGCCGGCCACCGTCGCACGAGTACGGCAAACCTCGTCTGCCGGGGCGGGGTTTGCGACGCCGACGCAAAAGTGGGAACCGCCGCTCGGATGTTCGCCGTTTTTGGCAGAGTGAGTGCTGGCACTCCGGCGAAGCGAAAGAGCGCGAATGCGCCCACGAAAGTGGCGTGTTTGGACGTGCTTGACGACGACCACCGCAGGAAAACGAAAAACCACGTCAGCCGGGGCGAGCGACCCATGGCGGTCTGGGTGCTTATCGCTGCTATTATAGGGGCACCCCGGCAGACGCAAAAAAAAAAAAAATTTTTTTCGACATTCTTTTTTGCTCGTCGACCTCGGGTGACCCAGGTCGCAGTGGGAGCCGCGCACGAAAGCGGCGTCGCGAGACGGCTTCGCGGTCGCTAGTCGCACGAGCTCGGCAACCGCGTCTGCCGGGGCGGAGTTCGGGACGCCGACGGCTAAGTGGGAACCGCCGCTCGGATGTTCGCCGTTTGTGGCCGAGTGAGTGCTGGCACTCCGGCGAAGCCAAACGGGGCCGATTCCGGCACGATATCGGCGTCTTTCTACGTGCTCGCCGGCGACCGTCGCACGAGTACGGCAAAGTGCGTCTGCCGGGGCGGGGTTTGCGACGCGTACGCAATAGTGAGAACCGTCGCTCGGATGTTCGTCGTCTTTCGCCGAGCCAGTGCTGGCACTCCGGCGAAGCCGAACGGAGCCGATTCGGGCACGATATCGGCGTCTTTCCACGTGCTCGCCGGCGACCGTCGCACGAGTACGGTAAACCGCGTCAGCCGGGGCGGAGTTCGGGACGCCGATGCGAAAGTGGGAAGCGCCGCTCGGATCTTCGCCGTTTTTGGAGGAGTCAGTGGCGGCACTCCGGTGAAGCCAAGGTGCGCCAATTCGCGCACGATATCGGCGTCTTTCGACGTGCCCGCCGGCCACCGTCGCACGAGTACGGCAAACCTCGTCTGCCGGGGCGGGGTTTGCGACGCCGACGCAAAAGTGGGAACCGCCGCTCGGATGTTCGCCGTTTTTGGCAGAGTGAGTGCTGGCACTCCGGCGAAGCGAAAGAGCGTGAATGCGCCCACGAAAGTAGCGTATTTGGACGTGCTTGACGGCGACCGCCGCAGGAGTACGAAAAACCACGTCAGCCGGGGCGAGCGACCCACGGCGGTCTGGGTGCTTATCGCTGCTATTATAGGGGCACCCCGGCAGACGCAGAAAGAAAAAAAAAAATGGGGACATGGCGTGCGTCACCGTGCGGCTTCGCAGCGTTGCCGAAGTCGCCGAGCCCTTCGACTGAGCCGAACGGCGGACAGGGAACGTTGGTCGGCCGTTCTAACCTGTCGGTGCCACGCCGAGACGTCGTTAAGGAAAACCGCGTCGTGGGCCTCTACGACGCCGTCGAGTCGTTGTACGTTTGGTGTCCAGCGTGTCGGCGGCGAGTAGCGGACACGTCGTTCACGACTTCGGTCTTTCGCAGTCGACGCGAACTTGCGGAGAGTCGTGGTGCCTCACGTTTTCGGCAGAAACCGCGGCGGAATTTTCCCGTGCGTGCGCGCACGACCTCGGTGCTGTGCCGTCAGCGTAGTGTTGCACAAACTCGTGGCCTACCCAAGGTGCGGTACGTTTGCGGCCGTATCCTCGGTGGGAATTTCGTGAGTAGGGTCGCAAATTCTACGACCTCGGCGGGTTTGAGAGCGACGTAGACTTGTGGCACGCTCAACATGCCACACGTTTCGGGGCACACCCGCGGTGAAATTTTCTCGAGTACGCTCGTATTAGGGCCCAAGGAGGTCTGGGTACTTATCGCTGCTATTATGTGGGGGTTCTCGTGAGCGGCGTACGCGAAAGCGACCGGGTGTCTGATATGCGGCGGGCTTCGGCCTCGTCAAGCGTGTCCTCGGGTCTGCTCCAGGGGAATCCACGGCAGTCGTCTGCAGCCTCATCCGCTTGATGCGTTAGGGGCTGGTTGTCGGACGGTGCCGTTTTACCACGATATCGAGGTGTGTTCCGTGTCGTCCTCGGGCGATTCAGATGCGAAAGCGCCGAAGACGCGGGCGTGACCCGTCGTCTGGCGGCTTTGCAGTCTCGGCTCCGTTGCTAGTTCCGGCCGGTCCACCGACAGTGCAGCGGGCTTGGGCAACCCGCACGGCGCGACCGAGTCGATGCAACGAAAAAGAGCGAGCATGAACGTGCTTCTTGCCGCACGGCTCCCACTCGTCTTTCGGGAAGGTTGTGCCGTAGCGAGCTCGAACGCCGTCATCTCGGAGTGCAAAATAAGCGTGTTGGGGCGCCTGAAGGTGGCCTCCGCCGCACACAGACTGCGTCCGGCCCGCCGAGGGCGAGGACGGACGCGCAGTCGAACGATTACCTGGTTGATCCTGCCAGTAATCATATGCTTGTCTCAAAGATTAAGCCATGCATGTCTAAGTACATGCCGAAATAAGGCGAAACCGCGAATGGCTCATTAAATCAGTTATGGTTCCTTAGATCGTTTCTTCCTACTTGGATAACTGTGGCAATTCTAGAGCTAATACATGCAGTGAGCCTGGAGCCCTTTGGGTAACGGGTGCTTTTATTAGACCAAGATCGATCGGGTTTCGGCCCGTATTGTGTGGTGACTCTGGATAACTTTGTGCTGATCGCATGGCCACGAGCCGGCGACGTTTCTTTCAAGTGTCTGCCTTATCAACTTTCGATGGTAGGTTACTTGCTTACCATGGTTGTTACGGGTAACGGAGAATCAGGGTTCGATTCCGGAGAGGGAGCCTGAGAAACGGCTACCACATCCAAGGAAGGCAGCAGGCGCGCAAATTACCCACTCCCGGCACGGGGAGGTAGTGACGAAAAATAACAATACGGGACTCTTTTGAGGCCCCGTAATTGAAATGAGTACACTCTAAATCCTTTAACGAGGATCAATTGGAGGGCAAGTCTGGTGCCAGCAGCCGCGGTAATTCCAGCTCCAATAGCGTATACTAAAGCTGCTGCGGTTAAAAAGCTCGTAGTTGGATCTCAGTTCCAGACGAGTAGTGCATCTACCCGATGCGACGGCTCGGACTGAACATCATGCCGGTTCTTTCTTGGTGCACTTCATTGTGTGCCTCGAGATGGCCGGTGCTTTTACTTTGAAAAAATTAGAGTGCTCAACGCAGGCGAGTCGCCTGAATAAACTTGCATGGAATAATAGAACAAGACCTCGTTTCTGTTCTGTTGGTTTTTGGAATACGAGGTAATGATTAAGAGGGACGGACGGGGGCATTCGTATTGCGGCGCTAGAGGTGAAATTCTTGGACCGTCGCAAGACGAACTACTGCGAAAGCATTTGCCAAGAATGTTTTCATTGATCAAGAACGAAAGTCAGAGGTTCGAAGGCGATCAGATACCGCCCTAGTTCTGACCATAAACGATGCCAACCAGCGATCCGCCTGAGTTACTCAAATGACTCGGCGGGCAGCTTCCGGGAAACCAAAGTATTTGGGTTCCGGGGGAAGTATGGTTGCAAAGCTGAAACTTAAAGGAATTGACGGAAGGGCACCACCAGGAGTGGAGCCTGCGGCTTAATTTGACTCAACACGGGAAAACTTACCCGGCCCGGACACTGGGAGGATTGACAGATTGAGAGCTCTTTCTTGATTCGGTGGATGGTGGTGCATGGCCGTTCTTAGTTGGTGGAGCGATTTGTCTGGTTAATTCCGATAACGAACGAGACTCTAGCCTATTAAATAGGTGCGGGGTTCCCAGCACCTTACAACCTTCTTAGAGGGACAAGCGGCTCCTAGCCGCACGAAACAGAGCAATAACAGGTCTGTGATGCCCTTAGATGTCCGGGGCCGCACGCGCGCTACACTGAAGGAAGCAGCGTGTCTTTATCCCTGTCTGAAAAGACTGGGTAACCCGTGGAACTTCTTTCGTGATTGGGATAGGGGCTTGCAATTGTTCCCCTTGAACGAGGAATTCCCAGTAAGCGCGAGTCATAAGCTCGCGTTGATTACGTCCCTGCCCTTTGTACACACCGCCCGTCGCTACTACCGATTGAATGATTTAGTGAGGTCTTCGGACCGATGTCCGGCGCGGCCTTTCGGTTGCGCCGGTCTGTTGGAAAGATGACCAAACTTGATCATTTAGAGGAAGTAAAAGTCGTAACAAGGTTTCCGTAGGTGAACCTGCGGAAGGATCATTAACGGATTGTGAAGGGTGAGCGCCTCAGCTGCGTCTGCGCCCGACACTTTCTGCCGCTGACCCCGTTTGGACGCGGGGTCGGCTTTTCCCCACGGGGCTGCCTGAATGTGGAGCGGCACCCCGTGACAAATTGTTGCGCCCAGCGGACGCCAACACCGCGACCTTGGACGGTCGGCCAGGTGGCGGACGCGGGTACAAACGGCGCAACGCACTCATAGGTCGGCTTTCGACCCGCCACTGCACCGTGGCTCGAAGCGCTCGAAATGCGCGACCCGACCGCTGCGGGACCGCCTAGTACTGTAAACAGGAGCGGCGGAGCGCGAACGGCGAGTCGTGGTTACGTCGGTAGAAGGCGAGGCTGCGCGTTCCCGAAACGCCAGCCGAGTGCCCTCCCGACCGTTCGAGCGTGCAAGAACGAGACCCGACAATCGCGCGGCGACTGCCAAGTACGAGAGGAACGGCACAAGCGTCGGCGGTCGGTCAAGGAACTGGCGATGTGACGGGTCCGCTGTGCACCAGTGCATACCGTCCCGCCGTCCGCGGCAAGCGCCTCCGCGTCCTCGGGTGACGGAGGCTGCCGGTCGGTTCTTGCAGGCGAGGGATCTCGCTGGCACCGGTTCGCGTTGACGCGCGGCCGGTCATGGCACGGCGATGCGACGGCCGAGGTGCGCAGTACTCGATGGAGGAACCGCACGCTCCGATGACCGTCCCGCCCTCCGCGGCGTATGCGTACCGACCGTAATGGTTGCAGCAGCGCCGGCCGGCTTTTGAATTCGCCACACGAAACACGGTGCGAGATCGCGGTTAGGGGAGCGTCGACGTTGCCAGGCGTTTTGCTTGCTGCCGAGGGAAAGGCGGCACGGCCACGTCGCGCTCGTCGCGATTAGCGGGTCTGCGCGCTTTGGGAAGGTGCCGCAACGACTTGCCGAAAGAGGAAGCACGGAAGAACGAGGGACTTGGACGTCCCGACAATTGAACGCACTTGCGGCCAGGCCCTTGCTGGCTTCGTTCTTCCGCCTCGAGTAGGCTCGTACGCGGCTCCGGCGCCGAAAGTGGTCCTTGGCACCGACTTCGGTGGACGTGGGAAGTGCCGCGCAAGTACGGCGCGCCTGGCTCCACCTGTTGGCTAAAGTAGGCAGCCGGATCGGCATTTTGGTGTGCGGTGGCAAACCGTGGATGCGAAAAAAGCTTGTGCGATTTCGTGGAACAAAAAGCGGGGGTCCCCCTTTTTATGCGGAGGAGACCGACCCGCCCGCCGTGGTGAACCGCGACGCCACGGTAAAAACGGGAGAGGCTTGTCGATGGGACCGTGCATCCCGCGCTCCACGGAGGCCGGGAGGCGGCCGCCCGAGGAAATGTGTAGCCGTCGAGGCCCGCATCTGCGTGCACTCTTATCCAAATGGGTGTACCGCAGGCATTTTCTGGTTAGGCGGGCCAATGAGAGCGAGCACACAACGA
>NW_027465102.1:27500-40000 GCF_043290135.1 Rhipicephalus microplus | reverse complement strand
CGGCAGACGCGGTTTTTGCGCCGCCCCGGCTGACGCGGTTTTTGCCGCCCCGGCTGACGCAGTTCGGACTTAGCACTTTTCGGCTGTGCCTGGCTGGCGGCCCACTCACTCGATCGCCATGTCTGTTTGCCACAGTTTTCCCGGTGGTGCCGCACCCGGGCTCGCCCCGGCTGACGCGGTTTCGTGCCGCCCCGGCAGACGCGGTTTTCGCGCCGCCCCGGCTGACGCGGTTTCGTGCCGCCCCGGCAGACGCGGTTTTTTGCCGCCCCGGCAGACGCGTTTTTTTTTTCTTTCGCCCCGGCTGACGCAGTTTTCGCGCCGCCCCGGCAGACGCGGTTTTCGCGCCGCCCCGGCAGACGCGGTTTTTTGCGCCGCCCCGGCTGACGCAGTTCGGACTTGGCACTTTTTGGCTGAGCCTGGCTGGCGGCCCACTCACTCGATCGCCATGTCTGTTTGCCACAGTTTTCCCGGTGGTGCCGCACCCGGGCTCGCCCCGGCTGACGCAGTTTTCGCGCCGCCCCGGCTGACGCGGTTTCGTGCCGCCCCGGCAGACGCGGTTTTTTGCGCCGCCCCGGCTGACGCGGTTTTTTGCCGCCCCGGCTGACGCAGTTCGGACTTGGCACTTTTCGGCTGTGCCTGGCTGGCGGCCCACTCACTCGATCGCCATGTCTGTTTGCCACAGTTTTCCCGGTGGTGCCGCACCCGGGCTCGCCCCGGCAGACGCGTTTTTTTTTTTTCTTTCGCCCCGGCTGACGCAGTTTTCGCGCCGCCCCGGCTGACGCGGTTTCGTGCCGCCCCGGCAGACGCGGTTTTTTGCGCCGCCCCGGCTGACGCGGTTTTTGCCGCCCCGGCTGACGCAGTTCGGACTTAGCACTTTTTGGCTGAGCCTGGCTGGTGGCCCACTCACTCGATCGCCATGTCTGTTAGCCACAGTTTTCCCGGTGGTGCCGCACCCGGGCTCGCCCCGGCTGACGCAGTTTTCGCGCCGCCCCGGCTGACGCGGTTTCGTGCCGCCCCGGCAGACGCGGTTTTCGCGCCGCCCCGGCTGACGCGGTTTTTGCCGCCCCGGCTGACGCAGTTCGGACTTAGCACTTTTCGGCTGTGCCTGGCTGGCGGCCCACTCACTCGATCGCCATGTCTGTTTGCCACAGTTTTCCCGGTGGTGCCGCACCCGGGCTCGCCCCGGCTGACGCAGTTTTCGCGCCGCCCCGGCTGACGCGGTTTCGTGCCGCCCCGGCAGACGCGGTTTTCGCGCCGCCCCGGCTGACGCGGTTTCGTGCCGCCCCGGCAGACGCGGTTTTTTGCCGCCCCAGCTGACGCAGTTCGGACTTAGCACTTTTTGGCTGAGCCTTGCTGGCGGCCCACTCACTCGATCGCCATGTCTGTTTGCCACAGTTTTCCCGGTGGTGCCGCACCCGGGCTCGCCCCGGCAGACGCGTTTTTTTTTTTCTTTCGCCCCGGCTGACGCAGTTTTCGCGCCGCCCCGGCAGACGCGGTTTTCGCGCCGCCCCGGCAGACGCGGTTTTTTGCGCCGCCCCGGCTGACGCGGTTTTTTGCCGCCCCGGCTGACGCAGTTCGGACTTGGCACTTTTTGGCTGAGCCTGGCTGGCGGCCCACTCACTCGATCGCCATGTCTGTTTGCCACAGTTTTCCCGGTGGTGCCGCACCCGGGCTCGCCCCGGCTGACGCAGTTTTCGCGCCGCCCCGGCAGACGCGGTTTCGTGCCGCCCCGGCAGACGCGGTTTTTTGCGCCGCCCCGGCTGACGCGGTTTTTTGCCGCCCCGGCTGACACGGTTCGGACTTTGCACTTTTCGGCTGTGCCTGGCTGGCGGCCCACTCACTCGATCGCCATGTCTGTTTGCCACAGTTTTCCCGGTGGTGCCGCACCCGGGCTCGCCCCGGCAGACGCGTTTTTTTTTTTTTTTTCTTTCGCCCCGGCTGACGCAGTTTTCGCGCCGCCCCGGCTGACGCGGTTTCGTGCCGCCCCGGCAGACGCGGTTTTTTGCGCCGCCCCGGCTGACGTGGTTTTTGCCGCCCCGGCTGACGCAGTTCGGACTTTGCACTTTTTGGCTGAGCCTGGCTGGCGGCCCACTCACTCGATCGCCATGTCTGTTTGCCACAGTTTTCCCGGTGGTGCCGCACCCGGGCTCGCCCCGGCAGACGCGTTTTTTTTTTTTCCTTCGCCCCGGCAGACGTGGTTCCCCCCCCCCCCCTCCGTCTTTCTTTTTGTTTTTTTTTTTCGCCGCGGCTGAAGTGGATTTTTCGGTGCCTCGACGCCCCGGTAGTCGCGGTTTTTCCGTTTCCGCACGGCCCCGGCTGACGCTGCTCGGTCACAGTCGCCTTTTGTGGTGATTGCAGACTTCTTGAGCGCGGGTGTTTTTTTTTTTTGTTGTTGTTGTTGTTTTATTACGCATTCGCTCCAGCAGACGCTGTTTAGACTTTTTGTTTCCTCTTTTATCCTGCGACGAGGTGACGAGGTTTATTCGGTGCCCCGCCGCCCCGGCTGAAGTGATTTTTCCTGTCCCGTGCCGCCCCGGCTGACGCGGTTGGGACTTCGCGTTTGTTCGGCCGCCACGGGTTTTGGCGCACTCGCTCGGTTGCTTGTTGTTGCCACTTGTTGCGAACCCAGGTTTCTTGAGCGAGCGCGGGCGTTTTTTCTTCCTTTCTTTCTTTGTTCTATGTGTTAGCGAATCGGCCTTTAATATCACACGAGGACTCACAACCAACAATTTTCAGTTTGAAGTGTAAAAAATCTGCAGGTGTTGACGTAACTGACTTGCCCCGTACCCTTGAGTACATCCATGAAGTTCTCGTAGTACTACTAAATCGCATTATTCCAAGTGGAGAAATTCCCATAAACTTGCAAACCTCTACACGAAAATCGGTGCGCGTGATAAAGTTGAAAATTATCGTCCGATATCAAATGTGCCTTCTATAACACAAATTCTAGGAAAAAAAAAAAAAAAAACACTTGTTCGCCGTTTTCTGCGCCGTGACTGGCAGCACTCCGGCGAAGCGAAACGGGGTCGATTCGAGCACGATATCGGCGTCTTTCGACGTGCTCGCCGGCGACCGTCGCACGAGTACGTCGCACGAGCGCGTCTGCCGGGGCGCCGTTTGCGAAGCCGACGCAAAAGTGGGAACCGCCGCTCGGATGATCGCCGCTTTCGGCAGAGTGAGTGTTGGCACTCCGGGGAAGCGAAACAGCGTGAATGCGCCCACGAAATCGGCGTATTTTGAAGTGCCCGCCGGCGACCGTCGCACGAGTACGGTAAACCGCGTCAGCCGGGGCGTAGTTCGGGACGCCGACGAAAAAGTGGGAAGCGCAACTCGGATCTTCGCCGTTTTTGCAGGAGTGAGTGGCGGCCCTCCTGCGAGACCAAGAAGCATCGATTCGTGCACGAATTCGGCGCCTTTCGACGTGATCGCCGGCGACCGTCGCTCGAGTAGGGCAAACCGCGTCTGCCGGGGCGGGCTTCGGGACGCCGATGCGAAAGTGGGAAACGCTGCTCGGATGTTCGCCGTTTTTGGCCGAGTGAGTGCTGGCACACGGGCGAAGCCAAACGGGGCCGATTACGGCACGATATCGGCGTCTTTCGACGTGCCCGCCGGCGACCGTCGCACGAGTACGGTAAACCGCGTCAGCCCGGGCGGAGTTCGGGACGCCGATGCGAAAGTGGAGAACGCCGCTCGGATCTTCGCCGTTTTTGGAGGAGTGAGTGGCGGCACTCCGGAGAAGCCAGGGAGCGCCAATTAGCGCACGATATCGGCGTCTTTCGACGCGCTCGCCGGCGACCGTCGCACGAGTAGGGCAAACCGCGTCTGCCGGGGCGGGGTTTACGACGCCGACGCAAAAGTGGGAACCGCCGCTCGGATGTTGGCCGTTTTTGGCAGAGTGAGTGCTGGCACTCCGGCGACGCGAAAGAGCGCGAATGCGCCCACGAAAGTGGCGTATTTGGACGTGCGTGACGGCGACCGCTGCAGGAGTACGAAAAACCACGTCAGCCGGGGCGAGCGACACACGGCGGTCTGGGTGCTTATCGCTGCTATTATAGGGGCACCCCGGCAGACGCAGAAAAAAAAAAAAAAATTTTCGACCTTCTTTTTTGCTGGTCGAGCTCGGGTAACCCAGGTCGCAATGGGAGCCGCGCACGAAAGCGGCGTCGCGAGACGCGTTCGCGGTCGCTAGTCGCACGAGCTCGGCAACCGCGTCAGCCGGCGCGGAGTTCGGGATGCCGACGGCTAAGTGGGTACCGCTGCTCGGATGTTCGCCGTTTTTGGCCGAGTGAGTGCTGGCACTCCGGTGAAGCCAAGGAGCGCCAATTCGTGCACGATATCGGCGTCTTTCGACGTGCCCGCCGGCCACCGCCGCACGAGTACGGCAAACCGCGTCTGCCGGGGCGGGGTTCGCGACGCGTACGCAATAGTGGGAACCGTCGCTCGGATGTTCGTCGTCTTTGGCCGAGCGAGTGCTGGCACTCCGGCGAAGCGAAACGGGGCCGATTCGGGCACGATATCGGCGTATTTCGACGTGCTCGCCGGCGACCGTCGCACGAGTACGGCAAAGCGCGTCTGCCGGGGCGAGGTTTGCGACGCCGACGAAAAAGTGGGAAGCGCCGCTCGGATCTTCGCCGTTTTTGCAGGAGTGAGTGGCGGCCCTCCTGCGAGACCAAGAAGCATCGACTCGCGCACGATATCGGTGTCTTTCGACGTGCCCGCCGGCCACCGCCGCACGAGTACGGCAAACCGCGTATGCCGGGGCGGGGTTGGCGACGCCGACGCAAAAGTGGGAACCGCCACTAGGATGTTCGCCGTTTTTGGCAGAGTGAGTGCTGGCACTCCGGCGAAGCGAAAGAGCGCGAATGCGCCCACGAAAGTGGCGTGTTTGGACGTGCTTGACGACGACCACCGCAGGAAAACGAAAAACCACGTCAGCCGGGGCGAGCGACCCATGGCGGTCTGGGTGCTTATCGCTGCTATTATAGGGGCACCCCGGCAGACGCAAAAAAAAAAAAAAAATTTTTTTCGACATTCTTTTTTGCTCGTCGACCTCGGGTGACCCAGGTCGCAGTGGGAGCCGCGCACGAAAGCGGCGTCGCGAGACGGCTTCGCGGTCGCTAGTCGCACGAGCTCGGCAACCGCGTCTGCCGGGGCGGAGTTCGGGACGCCGACGGCTAAGTGGGAACCGCCGCTCGGATGTTCGCCGTTTGTGGCCGAGTGAGTGCTGGCACTCCGGCGAAGCCAAACGGGGCCGATTCCGGCACGATATCGGCGTCTTTCTACGTGCTCGCCGGCGACCGTCGCACGAGTACGGCAAAGTGCGTCTGCCGGGGCGGGGTTTGCGACGCGTACGCAATAGTGAGAACCGTCGCTCGGATGTTCGTCGTCTTTCGCCGAGCCAGTGCTGGCAATCCGGCGAAGCCGAACGGAGCCGATTCGGGCACGATATCGGCGTCTTTCCACGTGCTCGCCGGCGACCGTCGCACGAGTACGGTAAACCGCGTCAGCCGGGGCGGAGTTCGGGACGCCGATGCGAAAGTGGGAAGCGCCGCTCGGATCTTCGCCGTTTTTGGAGGAGTCAGTGGCGGCACTCCGGTGAAGCCAAGGTGCGCCAATTCGCGCACGATATCGGCGTCTTTCGACGTGCCCGCCGGCCACCGTCGCACGAGTACGGCAAACCTCGTCTGCCGGGGCGGGGTTTGCGACGCCGACGCAAAAGTGGGAACCGCCGCTCGGATGTTCGCCGTTTTTGGCAGAGTGAGTGCTGGCACTCCGGCGAAGCGAAAGAGCGCGAATGCGCCCACGAAAGTGGCGTGTTTGGACGTGCTTGACGACGACCACCGCAGGAAAACGAAAAACCACGTCAGCCGGGGCGAGCGACCCATGGCGGTCTGGGTGCTTATCGCTGCTATTATAGGGGCACCCCGGCAGACGCAAAAAAAAAAAAAATTTTTTTCGACATTCTTTTTTGCTCGTCGACCTCGGGTGACCCAGGTCGCAGTGGGAGCCGCGCACGAAAGCGGCGTCGCGAGACGGCTTCGCGGTCGCTAGTCGCACGAGCTCGGCAACCGCGTCTGCCGGGGCGGAGTTCGGGACGCCGACGGCTAAGTGGGAACCGCCGCTCGGATGTTCGCCGTTTGTGGCCGAGTGAGTGCTGGCACTCCGGCGAAGCCAAACGGGGCCGATTCCGGCACGATATCGGCGTCTTTCTACGTGCTCGCCGGCGACCGTCGCACGAGTACGGCAAAGTGCGTCTGCCGGGGCGGGGTTTGCGACGCGTACGCAATAGTGAGAACCGTCGCTCGGATGTTCGTCGTCTTTCGCCGAGCCAGTGCTGGCACTCCGGCGAAGCCGAACGGAGCCGATTCGGGCACGATATCGGCGTCTTTCCACGTGCTCGCCGGCGACCGTCGCACGAGTACGGTAAACCGCGTCAGCCGGGGCGGAGTTCGGGACGCCGATGCGAAAGTGGGAAGCGCCGCTCGGATCTTCGCCGTTTTTGGAGGAGTCAGTGGCGGCACTCCGGTGAAGCCAAGGTGCGCCAATTCGCGCACGATATCGGCGTCTTTCGACGTGCCCGCCGGCCACCGTCGCACGAGTACGGCAAACCTCGTCTGCCGGGGCGGGGTTTGCGACGCCGACGCAAAAGTGGGAACCGCCGCTCGGATGTTCGCCGTTTTTGGCAGAGTGAGTGCTGGCACTCCGGCGAAGCGAAAGAGCGTGAATGCGCCCACGAAAGTAGCGTATTTGGACGTGCTTGACGGCGACCGCCGCAGGAGTACGAAAAACCACGTCAGCCGGGGCGAGCGACCCACGGCGGTCTGGGTGCTTATCGCTGCTATTATAGGGGCACCCCGGCAGACGCAGAAAGAAAAAAAAAAATGGGGACATGGCGTGCGTCACCGTGCGGCTTCGCAGCGTTGCCGAAGTCGCCGAGCCCTTCGACTGAGCCGAACGGCGGACAGGGAACGTTGGTCGGCCGTTCTAACCTGTCGGTGCCACGCCGAGACGTCGTTAAGGAAAACCGCGTCGTGGGCCTCTACGACGCCGTCGAGTCGTTGTACGTTTGGTGTCCAGCGTGTCGGCGGCGAGTAGCGGACACGTCGTTCACGACTTCGGTCTTTCGCAGTCGACGCGAACTTGCGGAGAGTCGTGGTGCCTCACGTTTTCGGCAGAAACCGCGGCGGAATTTTCCCGTGCGTGCGCGCACGACCTCGGTGCTGTGCCGTCAGCGTAGTGTTGCACAAACTCGTGGCCTACCCAAGGTGCGGTACGTTTGCGGCCGTATCCTCGGTGGGAATTTCGTGAGTAGGGTCGCAAATTCTACGACCTCGGCGGGTTTGAGAGCGACGTAGACTTGTGGCACGCTCAACATGCCACACGTTTCGGGGCACACCCGCGGTGAAATTTTCTCGAGTACGCTCGTATTAGGGCCCAAGGAGGTCTGGGTACTTATCGCTGCTATTATGTGGGGGTTCTCGTGAGCGGCGTACGCGAAAGCGACCGGGTGTCTGATATGCGGCGGGCTTCGGCCTCGTCAAGCGTGTCCTCGGGTCTGCTCCAGGGGAATCCACGGCAGTCGTCTGCAGCCTCATCCGCTTGATGCGTTAGGGGCTGGTTGTCGGACGGTGCCGTTTTACCACGATATCGAGGTGTGTTCCGTGTCGTCCTCGGGCGATTCAGATGCGAAAGCGCCGAAGACGCGGGCGTGACCCGTCGTCTGGCGGCTTTGCAGTCTCGGCTCCGTTGCTAGTTCCGGCCGGTCCACCGACAGTGCAGCGGGCTTGGGCAACCCGCACGGCGCGACCGAGTCGATGCAACGAAAAAGAGCGAGCATGAACGTGCTTCTTGCCGCACGGCTCCCACTCGTCTTTCGGGAAGGTTGTGCCGTAGCGAGCTCGAACGCCGTCATCTCGGAGTGCAAAATAAGCGTGTTGGGGCGCCTGAAGGTGGCCTCCGCCGCACACAGACTGCGTCCGGCCCGCCGAGGGCGAGGACGGACGCGCAGTCGAACGATTACCTGGTTGATCCTGCCAGTAATCATATGCTTGTCTCAAAGATTAAGCCATGCATGTCTAAGTACATGCCGAAATAAGGCGAAACCGCGAATGGCTCATTAAATCAGTTATGGTTCCTTAGATCGTTTCTTCCTACTTGGATAACTGTGGCAATTCTAGAGCTAATACATGCAGTGAGCCTGGAGCCCTTTGGGTAACGGGTGCTTTTATTAGACCAAGATCGATCGGGTTTCGGCCCGTATTGTGTGGTGACTCTGGATAACTTTGTGCTGATCGCATGGCCACGAGCCGGCGACGTTTCTTTCAAGTGTCTGCCTTATCAACTTTCGATGGTAGGTTACTTGCTTACCATGGTTGTTACGGGTAACGGAGAATCAGGGTTCGATTCCGGAGAGGGAGCCTGAGAAACGGCTACCACATCCAAGGAAGGCAGCAGGCGCGCAAATTACCCACTCCCGGCACGGGGAGGTAGTGACGAAAAATAACAATACGGGACTCTTTTGAGGCCCCGTAATTGAAATGAGTACACTCTAAATCCTTTAACGAGGATCAATTGGAGGGCAAGTCTGGTGCCAGCAGCCGCGGTAATTCCAGCTCCAATAGCGTATACTAAAGCTGCTGCGGTTAAAAAGCTCGTAGTTGGATCTCAGTTCCAGACGAGTAGTGCATCTACCCGATGCGACGGCTCGGACTGAACATCATGCCGGTTCTTTCTTGGTGCACTTCATTGTGTGCCTCGAGATGGCCGGTGCTTTTACTTTGAAAAAATTAGAGTGCTCAACGCAGGCGAGTCGCCTGAATAAACTTGCATGGAATAATAGAACAAGACCTCGTTTCTGTTCTGTTGGTTTTTGGAATACGAGGTAATGATTAAGAGGGACGGACGGGGGCATTCGTATTGCGGCGCTAGAGGTGAAATTCTTGGACCGTCGCAAGACGAACTACTGCGAAAGCATTTGCCAAGAATGTTTTCATTGATCAAGAACGAAAGTCAGAGGTTCGAAGGCGATCAGATACCGCCCTAGTTCTGACCATAAACGATGCCAACCAGCGATCCGCCTGAGTTACTCAAATGACTCGGCGGGCAGCTTCCGGGAAACCAAAGTATTTGGGTTCCGGGGGAAGTATGGTTGCAAAGCTGAAACTTAAAGGAATTGACGGAAGGGCACCACCAGGAGTGGAGCCTGCGGCTTAATTTGACTCAACACGGGAAAACTTACCCGGCCCGGACACTGGGAGGATTGACAGATTGAGAGCTCTTTCTTGATTCGGTGGATGGTGGTGCATGGCCGTTCTTAGTTGGTGGAGCGATTTGTCTGGTTAATTCCGATAACGAACGAGACTCTAGCCTATTAAATAGGTGCGGGGTTCCCAGCACCTTACAACCTTCTTAGAGGGACAAGCGGCTCCTAGCCGCACGAAACAGAGCAATAACAGGTCTGTGATGCCCTTAGATGTCCGGGGCCGCACGCGCGCTACACTGAAGGAAGCAGCGTGTCTTTATCCCTGTCTGAAAAGACTGGGTAACCCGTGGAACTTCTTTCGTGATTGGGATAGGGGCTTGCAATTGTTCCCCTTGAACGAGGAATTCCCAGTAAGCGCGAGTCATAAGCTCGCGTTGATTACGTCCCTGCCCTTTGTACACACCGCCCGTCGCTACTACCGATTGAATGATTTAGTGAGGTCTTCGGACCGATGTCCGGCGCGGCCTTTCGGTTGCGCCGGTCTGTTGGAAAGATGACCAAACTTGATCATTTAGAGGAAGTAAAAGTCGTAACAAGGTTTCCGTAGGTGAACCTGCGGAAGGATCATTAACGGATTGTGAAGGGTGAGCGCCTCAGCTGCGTCTGCGCCCGACACTTTCTGCCGCTGACCCCGTTTGGACGCGGGGTCGGCTTTTCCCCACGGGGCTGCCTGAATGTGGAGCGGCACCCCGTGACAAATTGTTGCGCCCAGCGGACGCCAACACCGCGACCTTGGACGGTCGGCCAGGTGGCGGACGCGGGTACAAACGGCGCAACGCACTCATAGGTCGGCTTTCGACCCGCCACTGCACCGTGGCTCGAAGCGCTCGAAATGCGCGACCCGACCGCTGCGGGACCGCCTAGTACTGTAAACAGGAGCGGCGGAGCGCGAACGGCGAGTCGTGGTTACGTCGGTAGAAGGCGAGGCTGCGCGTTCCCGAAACGCCAGCCGAGTGCCCTCCCGACCGTTCGAGCGTGCAAGAACGAGACCCGACAATCGCGCGGCGACTGCCAAGTACGAGAGGAACGGCACAAGCGTCGGCGGTCGGTCAAGGAACTGGCGATGTGACGGGTCCGCTGTGCACCAGTGCATACCGTCCCGCCGTCCGCGGCAAGCGCCTCCGCGTCCTCGGGTGACGGAGGCTGCCGGTCGGTTCTTGCAGGCGAGGGATCTCGCTGGCACCGGTTCGCGTTGACGCGCGGCCGGTCATGGCACGGCGATGCGACGGCCGAGGTGCGCAGTACTCGATGGAGGAACCGCACGCTCCGATGACCGTCCCGCCCTCCGCGGCGTATGCGTACCGACCGTAATGGTTGCAGCAGCGCCGGCCGGCTTTTGAATTCGCCACACGAAACACGGTGCGAGATCGCGGTTAGGGGAGCGTCGACGTTGCCAGGCGTTTTGCTTGCTGCCGAGGGAAAGGCGGCACGGCCACGTCGCGCTCGTCGCGATTAGCGGGTCTGCGCGCTTTGGGAAGGTGCCGCAACGACTTGCCGAAAGAGGAAGCACGGAAGAACGAGGGACTTGGACGTCCCGACAATTGAACGCACTTGCGGCCAGGCCCTTGCTGGCTTCGTTCTTCCGCCTCGAGTAGGCTCGTACGCGGCTCCGGCGCCGAAAGTGGTCCTTGGCACCGACTTCGGTGGACGTGGGAAGTGCCGCGCAAGTACGGCGCGCCTGGCTCCACCTGTTGGCTAAAGTAGGCAGCCGGATCGGCATTTTGGTGTGCGGTGGCAAACCGTGGATGCGAAAAAAGCTTGTGCGATTTCGTGGAACAAAAAGCGGGGGTCCCCCTTTTTATGCGGAGGAGACCGACCCGCCCGCCGTGGTGAACCGCGACGCCACGGTAAAAACGGGAGAGGCTTGTCGATGGGACCGTGCATCCCGCGCTCCACGGAGGCCGGGAGGCGGCCGCCCGAGGAAATGTGTAGCCGTCGAGGCCCGCATCTGCGTGCACTCTTATCCAAATGGGTGTACCGCAGGCATTTTCTGGTTAGGCGGGCCAATGAGAGCGAGCACACAACGATACCTACGGGTCCGGCTTGGAGAACCGGCTTCGACGCCTCCCGAGTATTTATAGAGGGGTGGACCACGAAAGCACTCGCAAGTAGCGGAAGCGAAACGCCGTCCGAAACACACCGTTTGCTCGATTTGCGGCAGCCGAAAAAGGCGCGGCAGAGTTTTGGAGTCCAAGCGTGCGCTGAAAAGCGCCCTTCTTGGCCACTGTTTGGCCGAGTGCCAGAAACGTTTGGTTTTGACTGTACGGAATTGAACAAACACTTTTTCACGACTCTAAGCGGTGGATCACTCGGTTCTCGGGTCGATGGAAGAACGCAGCCAGCTGCGAGACTTGGTGTGAATTGCAGGACACACTGAGCACTGATTCTTTGAACGCACATTGCGGCCTTGGGTCTTCCCTTGGCTTCGTCTGTCTGAGGGTCGGATCACATATCAAGAGAGCCTTCGGCGCACAAGGGAACGTGAGCCGTCGACTCGTTTTGACCGCGTCGGCAACACGGACAGCACGCTGAACACCTCACAGCGAGCGCCAACAGCGGCCACTCAAGGGCGAGACGGTGGCGACCGTCGTGCCAGAGCCCAACCGAAACGGGGGCGACCGACTGCATTGAGGATGTGGCACCTCGTTGAGACCGCCGCAGGACTTCGAGTCGGAAGGAAGCCTGCAGGGAAAGTGCGGTCGAGGTTGCGTACTCCTCTCTGCGACCGGGCGCGCAAGAGCTGCGAGAGCCACGGACGCGCAACTTTAACGCACGGTAAACACGAGGAGCGAAAGCCGGCCAGCAAAGCTTCTCCAGCCGTGCGCAAAGTGCGCGAGATCGCAGCCTTGCGTTGCGCTTGTTGCCCTCGAAGTAAGCAGGGTGTCCCGTAGACCGGGCGCTCGAACACGCTGCGGGGCCGTGCCTCCTCCAGGCTTTGCCGCGCGAACAGGGAACGTTCGCGCGCAAAGCGCAGGGAGGTGAGGAGGCTGCGCCCGACGTTTGCGGTTCGCTGCGTACGCGGTTGATGCGGAGAGCACGGCGCGACGACTTGCCGCGAAGCGGAAAAAGTCTCCCGCACGAGTTGGCGAAACGTTGGCGAAGCTTAAGGCGTTCTCGTCGTAGTCCGCCGTCGGTCTAAGTGCTTCGCAGTTCCCGTCCCGTTCAAAAAACTGGGCCACTCCAGTTGGGGCGGGGGCGACGCTACACGAGACGATGCCTCTCGCCAGGCTGCGTGGCT
>NW_027465102.1:10000-22500 GCF_043290135.1 Rhipicephalus microplus | reverse complement strand
AAGGCTCGACCCTAAACCGCGCAAAGTACGAAAGGAACCGCGCGGTAGGGGCTCGAGACAAAGCTCGGCCCTAAACCGCGCCAAGTACGGAAGGAACGGCGCGGAGAGGGCTCGAGACAAAGCTCGACCCTAAACCGCGCCAAGTACGGAGGGAACAGCGCGGCTAAGGGCTCGAAACAAACCCTAAACCGCGCCAAGTACGGAGGGAACAGCGCGGCTAAGGGCTCGAAACAAACCCTAAACCGCGCCAAGTACGGAAGGAACGGCGCGGAGAGGGCTCGAGACAAAGCTCGACCCTAAACCGCGCCAAGTACGGAGGGAACAGCGCGGCTAAGGGCTCGAAACAAACCCTGAACCGCGCCAA
The DNA here is from genome assembly GCF_043290135.1 of Rhipicephalus microplus. Lineage (NCBI taxonomy): Eukaryota > Metazoa > Arthropoda > Arachnida > Ixodida > Ixodidae > Rhipicephalus > Rhipicephalus microplus. The sequence continues at coordinate 22,136 of NW_027465102.1, read as the reverse complement.
GTACGAAAGGAACGGCGCGCAGTAGGGGTTTAAAACAAAGCTGGTCCCAAAACCGCGCCAAGTACGAAAGGAACAGCGCGGTCGAGACTCGGAAGAAAAAGCTTTCAAAGTGTCGTAGCACGATGCACACTGCTGTTCGTGTGGAACAAACGTGACTACCGTGCTGTACGGTGGAGTTCTGTGCGCAAAAGCGGCGGGTGTGTTTCTAAGCACCACAGCGTTGTGTCAAAAAAGAGGTGCCTGAGAGAAACGCATGCGACTGCCGTGCTTTGCGGCATAGCACCGTGCGCAAAAACGGTGCGCATGCAAGAGGTGTCAGAGCTAGCGAACTTTTGCCACGAGCAACAGGTCACTAAAAGCCTATAGATGACGGTGTTGGAGGAAAAGAAAAATATCGAGAAAGCACTGCGGTGTGCCGTGCGTAGGGACGGGCGCGCGTGCCACATGCCGCCGAAATATGGGTGTCGGAGAAAACAGAGTGCCGCGCGTAACGAGGGGCGCGCGTGTTACAGAGAGATATGCCCAAACGCATGAAAGTGTACGCAGGTGTCCTAAGGCAGTTTTTTTTTTTTTCCTCATTTTGATGTCGCCCCGGCTGACGTGGTTTTCGTTTTTCCGTGCCGCCCCGGCTGACGCGGTTTTCGTTTTTCCGTGCCGCCCCGGCTGACGCAGTTTTTGCGCCGCCCCGGCTGACGCGGTTTTCGCGCCGCCCCGGCTGACGCGGTTCCGACTTTGCACTTTTTGGCTCACCCCGGCTGGCGGCCCACTCACTCGATCGCCAGGTCTGTTTGCCCCGGTGGTTCCACCGCCAGGCTTAAGCGCGAACTTTTTTTGTTTGTTTTCTTTTGATTAAGCGCAAGCTTTTTTCTTTGTTTTCTTTTGATTAAGCGCGGGCTTTTTTCTTTGTTTTTTTTGCATTCGCCCCGGCAGACGCGGTTTTTGCGCCGCCCCGGCTGACGCGGTTTTTGCCGCCCCGGCTGACGCAGTTCGGACTTAGCACTTTTCGGCTGTGCCTGGCTGGCGGCCCACTCACTCGATCGCCATGTCTGTTTGCCACAGTTTTCCCGGTGGTGCCGCACCCGGGCTCGCCCCGGCTGACGCGGTTTCGTGCCGCCCCGGCAGACGCGGTTTTCGCGCCGCCCCGGCTGACGCGGTTTCGTGCCGCCCCGGCAGACGCGGTTTTTTGCCGCCCCGGCTGACGCAGTTCGGACTTGGCACTTTTTGGCTGAGCCTTGCTGGCGGCCCACTCACTCGATCGCCATGTCTGTTTGCCACAGTTTTCCCGGTGGTGCCGCACCCGGGCTCGCCCCGGCAGACGCGTTTTTTTTTTCTTTCGCCCCGGCTGACGCAGTTTTCGCGCCGCCCCGGCAGACGCGGTTTTCGCGCCGCCCCGGCAGACGCGGTTTTTTGCGCCGCCCCGGCTGACGCAGTTCGGACTTGGCACTTTTTGGCTGAGCCTGGCTGGCGGCCCACTCACTCGATCGCCATGTCTGTTTGCCACAGTTTTCCCGGTGGTGCCGCACCCGGGCTCGCCCCGGCTGACGCAGTTTTCGCGCCGCCCCGGCTGACGCGGTTTCGTGCCGCCCCGGCAGACGCGGTTTTTTGCGCCGCCCCGGCTGACGCGGTTTTTTGCCGCCCCGGCTGACGCAGTTCGGACTTGGCACTTTTCGGCTGTGCCTGGCTGGCGGCCCACTCACTCGATCGCCATGTCTGTTTGCCACAGTTTTCCCGGTGGTGCCGCACCCGGGCTCGCCCCGGCAGACGCGTTTTTTTTTTTTTCTTTCGCCCCGGCTGACGCAGTTTTCGCGCCGCCCCGGCTGACGCGGTTTCGTGCCGCCCCGGCAGACGCGGTTTTTTGCGCCGCCCCGGCTGACGCGGTTTTTGCCGCCCCGGCTGACGCAGTTCGGACTTAGCACTTTTTGGCTGAGCCTGGCTGGTGGCCCACTCACTCGATCGCCATGTCTGTTAGCCACAGTTTTCCCGGTGGTGCCGCACCCGGGCTCGCCCCGGCTGACGCAGTTTTCGCGCCGCCCCGGCTGACGCGGTTTCGTGCCGCCCCGGCAGACGCGGTTTTCGCGCCGCCCCGGCTGACGCGGTTTTTGCCGCCCCGGCTGACGCAGTTCGGACTTAGCACTTTTCGGCTGTGCCTGGCTGGCGGCCCACTCACTCGATCGCCATGTCTGTTTGCCACAGTTTTCCCGGTGGTGCCGCACCCGGGCTCGCCCCGGCTGACGCAGTTTTCGCGCCGCCCCGGCTGACGCGGTTTCGTGCCGCCCCGGCAGACGCGGTTTTCGCGCCGCCCCGGCTGACGCGGTTTCGTGCCGCCCCGGCAGACGCGGTTTTTTGCCGCCCCAGCTGACGCAGTTCGGACTTAGCACTTTTTGGCTGAGCCTTGCTGGCGGCCCACTCACTCGATCGCCATGTCTGTTTGCCACAGTTTTCCCGGTGGTGCCGCACCCGGGCTCGCCCCGGCAGACGCGTTTTTTTTTTTCTTTCGCCCCGGCTGACGCAGTTTTCGCGCCGCCCCGGCAGACGCGGTTTTCGCGCCGCCCCGGCAGACGCGGTTTTTTGCGCCGCCCCGGCTGACGCGGTTTTTTGCCGCCCCGGCTGACGCAGTTCGGACTTGGCACTTTTTGGCTGAGCCTGGCTGGCGGCCCACTCACTCGATCGCCATGTCTGTTTGCCACAGTTTTCCCGGTGGTGCCGCACCCGGGCTCGCCCCGGCAGACGCGTTTTTTTTTTTTTTCTTTCGCCCCGGCTGACGCAGTTTTCGCGCCGCCCCGGCTGACGCGGTTTCGTGCCGCCCCGGCAGACGCGGTTTTTTGCGCCGCCCCGGCTGACGTGGTTTTTGCCGCCCCGGCTGACGCAGTTCGGACTTTGCACTTTTTGGCTGAGCCTGGCTGGCGGCCCACTCACTCGATCGCCATGTCTGTTTGCCACAGTTTTCCCGGTGGTGCCGCACCCGGGCTCGCCCCGGCAGACGCGTTTTTTTTTTTTCCTTCGCCCCGGCAGACGTGGTTCCCCCCCCCCCCCTCCGTCTTTCTTTTTGTTTTTTTTTTTCGCCGCGGCTGAAGTGGATTTTTCGGTGCCTCGACGCCCCGGTAGTCGCGGTTTTTCCGTTTCCGCACGGCCCCGGCTGACGCTGCTCGGTCACAGTCGCCTTTTGTGGTGATTGCAGACTTCTTGAGCGCGGGTGTTTTTTTTTTTTGTTGTTGTTGTTGTTTTATTACGCATTCGCTCCAGCAGACGCTGTTTAGACTTTTTGTTTCCTCTTTTATCCTGCGACGAGGTGACGAGGTTTATTCGGTGCCCCGCCGCCCCGGCTGAAGTGATTTTTCCTGTCCCGTGCCGCCCCGGCTGACGCGGTTGGGACTTCGCGTTTGTTCGGCCGCCACGGGTTTTGGCGCACTCGCTCGGTTGCTTGTTGTTGCCACTTGTTGCGAACCCAGGTTTCTTGAGCGAGCGCGGGCGTTTTTTCTTCCTTTCTTTCTTTGTTCTATGTGTTAGCGAATCGGCCTTTAATATCACACGAGGACTCACAACCAACAATTTTCAGTTTGAAGTGTAAAAAATCTGCAGGTGTTGACGTAACTGACTTGCCCCGTACCCTTGAGTACATCCATGAAGTTCTCGTAGTACTACTAAATCGCATTATTCCAAGTGGAGAAATTCCCATAAACTTGCAAACCTCTACACGAAAATCGGTGCGCGTGATAAAGTTGAAAATTATCGTCCGATATCAAATGTGCCTTCTATAACACAAATTCTAGGAAAAAAAAAAAAAAAACACTTGTTCGCCGTTTTCTGCGCCGTGACTGGCAGCACTCCGGCGAAGCGAAACGGGGTCGATTCGAGCACGATATCGGCGTCTTTCGACGTGCTCGCCGGCGACCGTCGCACGAGTACGTCGCACGAGCGCGTCTGCCGGGGCGCCGTTTGCGAAGCCGACGCAAAAGTGGGAACCGCCGCTCGGATGATCGCCGCTTTCGGCAGAGTGAGTGTTGGCACTCCGGGGAAGCGAAACAGCGTGAATGCGCCCACGAAATCGGCGTATTTTGAAGTGCCCGCCGGCGACCGTCGCACGAGTACGGTAAACCGCGTCAGCCGGGGCGTAGTTCGGGACGCCGACGAAAAAGTGGGAAGCGCAACTCGGATCTTCGCCGTTTTTGCAGGAGTGAGTGGCGGCCCTCCTGCGAGACCAAGAAGCATCGATTCGTGCACGAATTCGGCGCCTTTCGACGTGATCGCCGGCGACCGTCGCTCGAGTAGGGCAAACCGCGTCTGCCGGGGCGGGCTTCGGGACGCCGATGCGAAAGTGGGAAACGCTGCTCGGATGTTCGCCGTTTTTGGCCGAGTGAGTGCTGGCACTCGGGCGAAGCCAAACGGGGCCGATTACGGCACGATATCGGCGTCTTTCGACGTGCCCGCCGGCGACCGTCGCACGAGTACGGTAAACCGCGTCAGCCCGGGCGGAGTTCGGGACGCCGATGCGAAAGTGGAGAACGCCGCTCGGATCTTCGCCGTTTTTGGAGGAGTGAGTGGCGGCACTCCGGAGAAGCCAAGGAGCGCCAATTAGCGCACGATATCGGCGTCTTTCGACGCGCTCGCCGGCGACCGTCGCACGAGTAGGGCAAACCGCGTCTGCCGGGGCGGGGTTTACGACGCCGACGCAAAAGTGGGAACCGCCGCTCGGATGTTGGCCGTTTTTGGCAGAGTGAGTGCTGGCACTCCGGCGACGCGAAAGAGCGCGAATGCGCCCACGAAAGTGGCGTATTTGGACGTGCGTGACGGCGACCGCTGCAGGAGTACGAAAAACCACGTCAGCCGGGGCGAGCGACACACGGCGGTCTGGGTGCTTATCGCTGCTATTATAGGGGCACCCCGGCAGACGCAGAAAAAAAAAAAAAATTTTCGACCTTCTTTTTTGCTGGTCGAGCTCGGGTAACCCAGGTCGCAATGGGAGCCGCGCACGAAAGCGGCGTCGCGAGACGCGTTCGCGGTCGCTAGTCGCACGAGCTCGGCAACCGCGTCAGCCGGCGCGGAGTTCGGGATGCCGACGGCTAAGTGGGTACCGCTGCTCGGATGTTCGCCGTTTTTGGCCGAGTGAGTGCTGGCACTCCGGTGAAGCCAAGGAGCGCCAATTCGTGCACGATATCGGCGTCTTTCGACGTGCCCGCCGGCCACCGCCGCACGAGTACGGCAAACCGCGTCTGCCGGGGCGGGGTTCGCGACGCGTACGCAATAGTGGGAACCGTCGCTCGGATGTTCGTCGTCTTTGGCCGAGCGAGTGCTGGCACTCCGGCGAAGCGAAACGGGGCCGATTCGGGCACGATATCGGCGTATTTCGACGTGCTCGCCGGCGACCGTCGCACGAGTACGGCAAAGCGCGTCTGCCGGGGCGAGGTTTGCGACGCCGACGAAAAAGTGGGAAGCGCCGCTCGGATCTTCGCCGTTTTTGCAGGAGTGAGTGGCGGCCCTCCTGCGAGACCAAGAAGCATCGACTCGCGCACGATATCGGTGTCTTTCGACGTGCCCGCCGGCCACCGCCGCACGAGTACGGCAAACCGCGTATGCCAGGGCGGGGTTGGCGACGCCGACGCAAAAGTGGGAACCGCCACTAGGATGTTCGCCGTTTTTGGCAGAGTGAGTGCTGGCACTCCGGCGAAGCGAAAGAGCGCGAATGCGCCCACGAAAGTGGCGTGTTTGGACGTGCTTGACGACGACCACCGCAGGAAAACGAAAAACCACGTCAGCCGGGGCGAGCGACCCATGGCGGTCTGGGTGCTTATCGCTGCTATTATAGGGGCACCCCGGCAGACGCAAAAAAAAAAAAAAATTTTTTTTCGACATTCTTTTTTGCTCGTCGACCTCGGGTGACCCAGGTCGCAGTGGGAGCCGCGCACGAAAGCGGCGTCGCGAGACGGCTTCGCGGTCGCTAGTCGCACGAGCTCGGCAACCGCGTCTGCCGGGGCGGAGTTCGGGACGCCGACGGCTAAGTGGGAACCGCCGCTCGGATGTTCGCCGTTTGTGGCCGAGTGAGTGCTGGCACTCCGGCGAAGCCAAACGGGGCCGATTCCGGCACGATATCGGCGTCTTTCTACGTGCTCGCCGGCGACCGTCGCACGAGTACGGCAAAGTGCGTCTGCCGGGGCGGGGTTTGCGACGCGTACGCAATAGTGAGAACCGTCGCTCGGATGTTCGTCGTCTTTCGCCGAGCCAGTGCTGGCAATCCGGCGAAGCCGAACGGAGCCGATTCGGGCACGATATCGGCGTCTTTCCACGTGCTCGCCGGCGACCGTCGCACGAGTACGGTAAACCGCGTCAGCCGGGGCGGAGTTCGGGACGCCGATGCGAAAGTGGGAAGCGCCGCTCGGATCTTCGCCGTTTTTGGAGGAGTCAGTGGCGGCACTCCGGTGAAGCCAAGGTGCGCCAATTCGCGCACGATATCGGCGTCTTTCGACGTGCCCGCCGGCCACCGTCGCACGAGTACGGCAAACCTCGTCTGCCGGGGCGGGGTTTGCGACGCCGACGCAAAAGTGGGAACCGCCGCTCGGATGTTCGCCGTTTTTGGCAGAGTGAGTGCTGGCACTCCGGCGAAGCGAAAGAGCGCGAATGCGCCCACGAAAGTGGCGTGTTTGGACGTGCTTGACGACGACCACCGCAGGAAAACGAAAAACCACGTCAGCCGGGGCGAGCGACCCATGGCGGTCTGGGTGCTTATCGCTGCTATTATAGGGGCACCCCGGCAGACGCAAAAAAAAAAAAAAATTTTTTTCGACATTCTTTTTTGCTCGTCGACCTCGGGTGACCCAGGTCGCAGTGGGAGCCGCGCACGAAAGCGGCGTCGCGAGACGGCTTCGCGGTCGCTAGTCGCACGAGCTCGGCAACCGCGTCTGCCGGGGCGGAGTTCGGGACGCCGACGGCTAAGTGGGAACCGCCGCTCGGATGTTCGCCGTTTGTGGCCGAGTGAGTGCTGGCACTCCGGCGAAGCCAAACGGGGCCGATTCCGGCACGATATCGGCGTCTTTCTACGTGCTCGCCGGCGACCGTCGCACGAGTACGGCAAAGTGCGTCTGCCGGGGCGGGGTTTGCGACGCGTACGCAATAGTGAGAACCGTCGCTCGGATGTTCGTCGTCTTTCGCCGAGCCAGTGCTGGCACTCCGGCGAAGCCGAACGGAGCCGATTCGGGCACGATATCGGCGTCTTTCCACGTGCTCGCCGGCGACCGTCGCACGAGTACGGTAAACCGCGTCAGCCGGGGCGGAGTTCGGGACGCCGATGCGAAAGTGGGAAGCGCCGCTCGGATCTTCGCCGTTTTTGGAGGAGTCAGTGGCGGCACTCCGGTGAAGCCAAGGTGCGCCAATTCGCGCACGATATCGGCGTCTTTCGACGTGCCCGCCGGCCACCGTCGCACGAGTACGGCAAACCTCGTCTGCCGGGGCGGGGTTTGCGACGCCGACGCAAAAGTGGGAACCGCCGCTCGGATGTTCGCCGTTTTTGGCAGAGTGAGTGCTGGCACTCCGGCGAAGCGAAAGAGCGTGAATGCGCCCACGAAAGTAGCGTATTTGGACGTGCTTGACGGCGACCGCCGCAGGAGTACGAAAAACCACGTCAGCCGGGGCGAGCGACCCACGGCGGTCTGGGTGCTTATCGCTGCTATTATAGGGGCACCCCGGCAGACGCAGAAAGAAAAAAAAAAATGGGGACATGGCGTGCGTCACCGTGCGGCTTCGCAGCGTTGCCGAAGTCGCCGAGCCCTTCGACTGAGCCGAACGGCGGACAGGGAACGTTGGTCGGCCGTTCTAACCTGTCGGTGCCACGCCGAGACGTCGTTAAGGAAAACCGCGTCGTGGGCCTCTACGACGCCGTCGAGTCGTTGTACGTTTGGTGTCCAGCGTGTCGGCGGCGAGTAGCGGACACGTCGTTCACGACTTCGGTCTTTCGCAGTCGACGCGAACTTGCGGAGAGTCGTGGTGCCTCACGTTTTCGGCAGAAACCGCGGCGGAATTTTCCCGTGCGTGCGCGCACGACCTCGGTGCTGTGCCGTCAGCGTAGTGTTGCACAAACTCGTGGCCTACCCAAGGTGCGGTACGTTTGCGGCCGTATCCTCGGTGGGAATTTCGTGAGTAGGGTCGCAAATTCTACGACCTCGGCGGGTTTGAGAGCGACGTAGACTTGTGGCACGCTCAACATGCCACACGTTTCGGGGCACACCCGCGGTGAAATTTTCTCGAGTACGCTCGTATTAGGGCCCAAGGAGGTCTGGGTACTTATCGCTGCTATTATGTGGGGGTTCTCGTGAGCGGCGTACGCGAAAGCGACCGGGTGTCTGATATGCGGCGGGCTTCGGCCTCGTCAAGCGTGTCCTCGGGTCTGCTCCAGGGGAATCCACGGCAGTCGTCTGCAGCCTCATCCGCTTGATGCGTTAGGGGCTGGTTGTCGGACGGTGCCGTTTTACCACGATATCGAGGTGTGTTCCGTGTCGTCCTCGGGCGATTCAGATGCGAAAGCGCCGAAGACGCGGGCGTGACCCGTCGTCTGGCGGCTTTGCAGTCTCGGCTCCGTTGCTAGTTCCGGCCGGTCCACCGACAGTGCAGCGGGCTTGGGCAACCCGCACGGCGCGACCGAGTCGATGCAACGAAAAAGAGCGAGCATGAACGTGCTTCTTGCCGCACGGCTCCCACTCGTCTTTCGGGAAGGTTGTGCCGTAGCGAGCTCGAACGCCGTCATCTCGGAGTGCAAAATAAGCGTGTTGGGGCGCCTGAAGGTGGCCTCCGCCGCACACAGACTGCGTCCGGCCCGCCGAGGGCGAGGACGGACGCGCAGTCGAACGATTACCTGGTTGATCCTGCCAGTAATCATATGCTTGTCTCAAAGATTAAGCCATGCATGTCTAAGTACATGCCGAAATAAGGCGAAACCGCGAATGGCTCATTAAATCAGTTATGGTTCCTTAGATCGTTTCTTCCTACTTGGATAACTGTGGCAATTCTAGAGCTAATACATGCAGTGAGCCTGGAGCCCTTTGGGTAACGGGTGCTTTTATTAGACCAAGATCGATCGGGTTTCGGCCCGTATTGTGTGGTGACTCTGGATAACTTTGTGCTGATCGCATGGCCACGAGCCGGCGACGTTTCTTTCAAGTGTCTGCCTTATCAACTTTCGATGGTAGGTTACTTGCTTACCATGGTTGTTACGGGTAACGGAGAATCAGGGTTCGATTCCGGAGAGGGAGCCTGAGAAACGGCTACCACATCCAAGGAAGGCAGCAGGCGCGCAAATTACCCACTCCCGGCACGGGGAGGTAGTGACGAAAAATAACAATACGGGACTCTTTTGAGGCCCCGTAATTGAAATGAGTACACTCTAAATCCTTTAACGAGGATCAATTGGAGGGCAAGTCTGGTGCCAGCAGCCGCGGTAATTCCAGCTCCAATAGCGTATACTAAAGCTGCTGCGGTTAAAAAGCTCGTAGTTGGATCTCAGTTCCAGACGAGTAGTGCATCTACCCGATGCGACGGCTCGGACTGAACATCATGCCGGTTCTTTCTTGGTGCACTTCATTGTGTGCCTCGAGATGGCCGGTGCTTTTACTTTGAAAAAATTAGAGTGCTCAACGCAGGCGAGTCGCCTGAATAAACTTGCATGGAATAATAGAACAAGACCTCGTTTCTGTTCTGTTGGTTTTTGGAATACGAGGTAATGATTAAGAGGGACGGACGGGGGCATTCGTATTGCGGCGCTAGAGGTGAAATTCTTGGACCGTCGCAAGACGAACTACTGCGAAAGCATTTGCCAAGAATGTTTTCATTGATCAAGAACGAAAGTCAGAGGTTCGAAGGCGATCAGATACCGCCCTAGTTCTGACCATAAACGATGCCAACCAGCGATCCGCCTGAGTTACTCAAATGACTCGGCGGGCAGCTTCCGGGAAACCAAAGTATTTGGGTTCCGGGGGAAGTATGGTTGCAAAGCTGAAACTTAAAGGAATTGACGGAAGGGCACCACCAGGAGTGGAGCCTGCGGCTTAATTTGACTCAACACGGGAAAACTTACCCGGCCCGGACACTGGGAGGATTGACAGATTGAGAGCTCTTTCTTGATTCGGTGGATGGTGGTGCATGGCCGTTCTTAGTTGGTGGAGCGATTTGTCTGGTTAATTCCGATAACGAACGAGACTCTAGCCTATTAAATAGGTGCGGGGTTCCCAGCACCTTACAACCTTCTTAGAGGGACAAGCGGCTCCTAGCCGCACGAAACAGAGCAATAACAGGTCTGTGATGCCCTTAGATGTCCGGGGCCGCACGCGCGCTACACTGAAGGAAGCAGCGTGTCTTTATCCCTGTCTGAAAAGACTGGGTAACCCGTGGAACTTCTTTCGTGATTGGGATAGGGGCTTGCAATTGTTCCCCTTGAACGAGGAATTCCCAGTAAGCGCGAGTCATAAGCTCGCGTTGATTACGTCCCTGCCCTTTGTACACACCGCCCGTCGCTACTACCGATTGAATGATTTAGTGAGGTCTTCGGACCGATGTCCGGCGCGGCCTTTCGGTTGCGCCGGTCTGTTGGAAAGATGACCAAACTTGATCATTTAGAGGAAGTAAAAGTCGTAACAAGGTTTCCGTAGGTGAACCTGCGGAAGGATCATTAACGGATTGTGAAGGGTGAGCGCCTCAGCTGCGTCTGCGCCCGACACTTTCTGCCGCTGACCCCGTTTGGACGCGGGGTCGGCTTTTCCCCACGGGGCTGCCTGAATGTGGAGCGGCACCCCGTGACAAATTGTTGCGCCCAGCGGACGCCAACACCGCGACCTTGGACGGTCGGCCAGGTGGCGGACGCGGGTACAAACGGCGCAACGCACTCATAGGTCGGCTTTCGACCCGCCACTGCACCGTGGCTCGAAGCGCTCGAAATGCGCGACCCGACCGCTGCGGGACCGCCTAGTACTGTAAACAGGAGCGGCGGAGCGCGAACGGCGAGTCGTGGTTACGTCGGTAGAAGGCGAGGCTGCGCGTTCCCGAAACGCCAGCCGAGTGCCCTCCCGACCGTTCGAGCGTGCAAGAACGAGACCCGACAATCGCGCGGCGACTGCCAAGTACGAGAGGAACGGCACAAGCGTCGGCGGTCGGTCAAGGAACTGGCGATGTGACGGGTCCGCTGTGCACCAGTGCATACCGTCCCGCCGTCCGCGGCAAGCGCCTCCGCGTCCTCGGGTGACGGAGGCTGCCGGTCGGTTCTTGCAGGCGAGGGATCTCGCTGGCACCGGTTCGCGTTGACGCGCGGCCGGTCATGGCACGGCGATGCGACGGCCGAGGTGCGCAGTACTCGATGGAGGAACCGCACGCTCCGATGACCGTCCCGCCCTCCGCGGCGTATGCGTACCGACCGTAATGGTTGCAGCAGCGCCGGCCGGCTTTTGAATTCGCCACACGAAACACGGTGCGAGATCGCGGTTAGGGGAGCGTCGACGTTGCCAGGCGTTTTGCTTGCTGCCGAGGGAAAGGCGGCACGGCCACGTCGCGCTCGTCGCGATTAGCGGGTCTGCGCGCTTTGGGAAGGTGCCGCAACGACTTGCCGAAAGAGGAAGCACGGAAGAACGAGGGACTTGGACGTCCCGACAATTGAACGCACTTGCGGCCAGGCCCTTGCTGGCTTCGTTCTTCCGCCTCGAGTAGGCTCGTACGCGGCTCCGGCGCCGAAAGTGGTCCTTGGCACCGACTTCGGTGGACGTGGGAAGTGCCGCGCAAGTACGGCGCGCCTGGCTCCACCTGTTGGCTAAAGTAGGCAGCCGGATCGGCATTTTGGTGTGCGGTGGCAAACCGTGGATGCGAAAAAAGCTTGTGCGATTTCGTGGAACAAAAAGCGGGGGTCCCCCTTTTTATGCGGAGGAGACCGACCCGCCCGCCGTGGTGAACCGCGACGCCACGGTAAAAACGGGAGAGGCTTGTCGATGGGACCGTGCATCCCGCGCTCCACGGAGGCCGGGAGGCGGCCGCCCGAGGAAATGTGTAGCCGTCGAGGCCCGCATCTGCGTGCACTCTTATCCAAATGGGTGTACCGCAGGCATTTTCTGGTTAGGCGGGCCAATGAGAGCGAGCACACAACGATACCTACGGGTCCGGCTTGGAGAACCGG
>NW_027465102.1:0-2500 GCF_043290135.1 Rhipicephalus microplus | reverse complement strand
CGGCGCGGAGAGGGCTCGAGACAAAGCTCGACCCTAAACCGCGCCAAGTACGGAGGGAACAGCGCGGCTAAGGGCTCGAAACAAACCCTAAACCGCGCCAAGTACGGAGGGAACAGCGCGGCTAAGGGCTCGAAACAAACCCTAAACCGCGCCAAGTACGGAAGGAACGGCGCGGAGAGGGCTCGAGACAAAGCTCGACCCTAAACCGCGCCAAGTACGGAGGGAACAGCGCGGCTAAGGGCTCGAAACAAACCCTGAACCGCGCCAAGTACGAAAGGAACGGCGCGCAGTAGGGGTTTAAAACAAAGCTGGTCCCAAAACCGCGCCAAGTACGAAAGGAACAGCGCGGTCGAGACTCGGAAGAAAAAGCTTTCAAAGTGTCGTAGCACGATGCACACTGCTGTTCGTGTGGAACAAACGTGACTACCGTGCTGTACGGTGGAGTTCTGTGCGCAAAAGCGGCGGGTGTGTTTCTAAGCACCACAGCGTTGTGTCAAAAAAGAGGTGCCTGAGAGAAACGCATGCGACTGCCGTGCTTTGCGGCATAGCACCGTGCGCAAAAACGGTGCGCATGCAAGAGGTGTCAGAGCTAGCGAACTTTTGCCACGAGCAACAGGTCACTAAAAGCCTATAGATGACGGTGTTGGAGGAAAAGAAAAATATCGAGAAAGCACTGCGGTGTGCCGTGCGTAGGGACGGGCGCGCGTGCCACATGCCGCCGAAATATGGGTGTCGGAGAAAACAGAGTGCCGCGCGTAACGAGGGGCGCGCGTGTTACAGAGAGATATGCCCAAACGCATGAAAGTGTACGCAGGTGTCCTAAGGCAGTTTTTTTTTTTTTCCTCATTTTGATGTCGCCCCGGCTGACGTGGTTTTCGTTTTTCCGTGCCGCCCCGGCTGACGCGGTTTTCGTTTTTCCGTGCCGCCCCGGCTGACGCAGTTTTTGCGCCGCCCCGGCTGACGCGGTTTTCGCGCCGCCCCGGCTGACGCGGTTCCGACTTTGCACTTTTTGGCTCACCCCGGCTGGCGGCCCACTCACTCGATCGCCAGGTCTGTTTGCCCCGGTGGTTCCACCGCCAGGCTTAAGCGCGAACTTTTTTTGTTTGTTTTCTTTTGATTAAGCGCAAGCTTTTTTCTTTGTTTTCTTTTGATTAAGCGCGGGCTTTTTTCTTTGTTTTTTTTGCATTCGCCCCGGCAGACGCGGTTTTTGCGCCGCCCCGGCTGACGCGGTTTTTGCCGCCCCGGCTGACGCAGTTCGGACTTAGCACTTTTCGGCTGTGCCTGGCTGGCGGCCCACTCACTCGATCGCCATGTCTGTTTGCCACAGTTTTCCCGGTGGTGCCGCACCCGGGCTCGCCCCGGCTGACGCGGTTTCGTGCCGCCCCGGCAGACGCGGTTTTCGCGCCGCCCCGGCTGACGCGGTTTCGTGCCGCCCCGGCAGACGCGGTTTTTTGCCGCCCCGGCTGACGCAGTTCGGACTTGGCACTTTTTGGCTGAGCCTTGCTGGCGGCCCACTCACTCGATCGCCATGTCTGTTTGCCACAGTTTTCCCGGTGGTGCCGCACCCGGGCTCGCCCCGGCAGACGCGTTTTTTTTTTCTTTCGCCCCGGCTGACGCAGTTTTCGCGCCGCCCCGGCAGACGCGGTTTTCGCGCCGCCCCGGCAGACGCGGTTTTTTGCGCCGCCCCGGCTGACGCAGTTCGGACTTGGCACTTTTTGGCTGAGCCTGGCTGGCGGCCCACTCACTCGATCGCCATGTCTGTTTGCCACAGTTTTCCCGGTGGTGCCGCACCCGGGCTCGCCCCGGCTGACGCAGTTTTCGCGCCGCCCCGGCTGACGCGGTTTCGTGCCGCCCCGGCAGACGCGGTTTTTTGCGCCGCCCCGGCTGACGCGGTTTTTTGCCGCCCCGGCTGACGCAGTTCGGACTTGGCACTTTTCGGCTGTGCCTGGCTGGCGGCCCACTCACTCGATCGCCATGTCTGTTTGCCACAGTTTTCCCGGTGGTGCCGCACCCGGGCTCGCCCCGGCAGACGCGTTTTTTTTTTTTCTTTCGCCCCGGCTGACGCAGTTTTCGCGCCGCCCCGGCTGACGCGGTTTCGTGCCGCCCCGGCAGACGCGGTTTTTTGCGCCGCCCCGGCTGACGCGGTTTTTGCCGCCCCGGCTGACGCAGTTCGGACTTAGCACTTTTTGGCTGAGCCTGGCTGGTGGCCCACTCACTCGATCGCCATGTCTGTTAGCCACAGTTTTCCCGGTGGTGCCGCACCCGGGCTCGCCCCGGCTGACGCAGTTTTCGCGCCGCCCCGGCTGACGCGGTTTCGTGCCGCCCCGGCAGACGCGGTTTTCGCGCCGCCCCGGCTGACGCGGTTTTTGCCGCCCCGGCTGACGCAGTTCGGACTTAGCACTTTTCGGCTGTGCCTGGCTGGCGGCCCACTCACTCGATCGCCATGTCTGTTTGCCACAGTTTTCCCGGTGGTGCCGCACCCGGGCTCGCCCCGGCTGAC
>NW_027465101.1:52500-53581 GCF_043290135.1 Rhipicephalus microplus | reverse complement strand
GTCAGCCGGGGCGGCGCAAAAAACCCGCGTCTGCCGGGGCGGCACGAAACCGCGTCAGCCGGGGCGGCGCGAAAACTGCGTCAGCCGGGGCGAAAGAAAAAAAAAAAAAAAACGCGTCTGCCGGGGCGAGCCCGGGTGCGGCACCACCGGGAAAACTGTGGCAAACAGACATGGCGATCGAGTGAGTGGGCCGCCAGCCAGGCACAGCCGAAAAGTGCAAAGTCCGAACCGTGTCAGCCGGGGCGGCAAAAAACCGCGTCAGCCGGGGCGGCGCAAAAAACCGCGTCTGCCGGGGCGGCACGAAACCGCGTCTGCCGGGGCGGCGCGAAAACTGCGTCAGCCGGGGCGAGCCCGGGTGCGGCACCACCGGGAAAACTGTGGCAAACAGACATGGCGATCGAGTGAGTGGGCCGCCAGCCAGGCTCAGCCAAAAAGTGCCAAGTCCGAACTGCGTCAGCCGGGGCGGCAAAAAACCGCGTCAGCCGGGGCGGCGCAAAAAACCGCGTCTGCCGGGGCGGCGCGAAAACCGCGTCTGCCGGGGCGGCGCGAAAACTGCGTCAGCCGGGGCGAAAGAAAAAAAAAACGCGTCTGCCGGGGCGAGCCCGGGTGCGGCACCACCGGGAAAACTGTGGCAAACAGACATGGCGATCGAGTGAGTGGGCCGCCAGCAAGGCTCAGCCAAAAAGTGCTAAGTCCGAACTGCGTCAGCTGGGGCGGCAAAAAACCGCGTCTGCCGGGGCGGCACGAAACCGCGTCAGCCGGGGCGGCGCGAAAACCGCGTCTGCCGGGGCGGCACGAAACCGCGTCAGCCGGGGCGGCGCGAAAACTGCGTCAGCCGGGGCGAGCCCGGGTGCGGCACCACCGGGAAAACTGTGGCAAACAGACATGGCGATCGAGTGAGTGGGCCGCCAGCCAGGCACAGCCGAAAAGTGCTAAGTCCGAACTGCGTCAGCCGGGGCGGCAAAAACCGCGTCAGCCGGGGCGGCGCGAAAACCGCGTCTGCCGGGGCGGCACGAAACCGCGTCAGCCGGGGCGGCGCGAAAACTGCGTCAGCCGGGGCGAGCCCGGGTGCGGCACCACC
>NW_027465101.1:35000-45000 GCF_043290135.1 Rhipicephalus microplus | reverse complement strand
TGCGCGCGAACGTTCCCTGTTCGCGCGGCAAAGCCTGGAGGAGGCACGGCCCCGCAGCGTGTTCGAGCGCCCGGTCTACGGGACACCCTGCTTACTTCGAGGGCAACAAGCGCAACGCAAGGCTGCGATCTCGCGCACTTTGCGCACGGCTGGAGAAGCTTTGCTGGCCGGCTTTCGCTCCTCGTGTTTACCGTGCGTTAAAGTTGCGCGTCCGTGGCTCTCGCAGCTCTTGCGCGCCCGGTCGCAGAGAGGAGTACGCAACCTCGACCGCACTTTCCCTGCAGGCTTCCTTCCGACTCGAAGTCCTGCGGCGGTCTCAACGAGGTGCCACATCCTCAATGCAGTCGGTCGCCCCCGTTTCGGTTGGGCTCTGGCACGACGGTCGCCACCGTCTCGCCCTTGAGTGGCCGCTGTTGGCGCTCGCTGTGAGGTGTTCAGCGTGCTGTCCGTGTTGCCGACGCGGTCAAAACGAGTCGACGGCTCACGTTCCCTTGTGCGCCGAAGGCTCTCTTGATATGTGATCCGACCCTCAGACAGACGAAGCCAAGGGAAGACCCAAGGCCGCAATGTGCGTTCAAAGAATCAGTGCTCAGTGTGTCCTGCAATTCACACCAAGTCTCGCAGCTGGCTGCGTTCTTCATCGACCCGAGAACCGAGTGATCCACCGCTTAGAGTCGTGAAAAAGTGTTTGTTCAATTCCGTACAGTCAAAACCAAACGTTTCTGGCACTCGGCCAAACAGTGGCCAAGAAGGGCGCTTTTCAGCGCACGCTTGGACTCCAAAACTCTGCCGCGCCTTTTTCGGCTGCCGCAAATCGAGCAAACGGTGTGTTTCGGACGGCGTTTCGCTTCCGCTACTTGCGAGTGCTTTCGTGGTCCACCCCTCTATAAATACTCGGGAGGCGTCGAAGCCGGTTCTCCAAGCCGGACCCGTAGGTATCGTTGTGTGCTCGCTCTCATTGGCCCGCCTAACCAGAAAATGCCTGCGGTACACCCATTTGGATAAGAGTGCACGCAGATGCGGGCCTCGACGGCTACACATTTCCTCGGGCGGCCGCCTCCCGGCCTCCGTGGAGCGCGGGATGCACGGTCCCATCGACAAGCCTCTCCCGTTTTTACCGTGGCGTCGCGGTTCACCACGGCGGGCGGGTCGGTCTCCTCCGCATAAAAAGGGGGACCCCCGCTTTTTGTTCCACGAAATCGCACAAGCTTTTTTCGCATCCACGGTTTGCCACCGCACACCAAAATGCCGATCCGGCTGCCTACTTTAGCCAACAGGTGGAGCCAGGCGCGCCGTACTTGCGCGGCACTTCCCACGTCCACCGAAGTCGGTGCCAAGGACCACTTTCGGCGCCGGAGCCGCGTACGAGCCTACTCGAGGCGGAAGAACGAAGCCAGCAAGGGCCTGGCCGCAAGTGCGTTCAATTGTCGGGACGTCCAAGTCCCTCGTTCTTCCGTGCTTCCTCTTTCGGCAAGTCGTTGCGGCACCTTCCCAAAGCGCGCAGACCCGCTAATCGCGACGAGCGCGACGTGGCCGTGCCGCCTTTCCCTCGGCAGCAAGCAAAACGCCTGGCAACGTCGACGCTCCCCTAACCGCGATCTCGCACCGTGTTTCGTGTGGCGAATTCAAAAGCCGGCCGGCGCTGCTGCAACCATTACGGTCGGTACGCATACGCCGCGGAGGGCGGGACGGTCATCGGAGCGTGCGGTTCCTCCATCGAGTACTGCGCACCTCGGCCGTCGCATCGCCGTGCCATGACCGGCCGCGCGTCAACGCGAACCGGTGCCAGCGAGATCCCTCGCCTGCAAGAACCGACCGGCAGCCTCCGTCACCCGAGGACGCGGAGGCGCTTGCCGCGGACGGCGGGACGGTATGCACTGGTGCACAGCGGACCCGTCACATCGCCAGTTCCTTGACCGACCGCCGACGCTTGTGCCGTTCCTCTCGTACTTGGCAGTCGCCGCGCGATTGTCGGGTCTCGTTCTTGCACGCTCGAACGGTCGGGAGGGCACTCGGCTGGCGTTTCGGGAACGCGCAGCCTCGCCTTCTACCGACGTAACCACGACTCGCCGTTCGCGCTCCGCCGCTCCTGTTTACAGTACTAGGCGGTCCCGCAGCGGTCGGGTCGCGCATTTCGAGCGCTTCGAGCCACGGTGCAGTGGCGGGTCGAAAGCCGACCTATGAGTGCGTTGCGCCGTTTGTACCCGCGTCCGCCACCTGGCCGACCGTCCAAGGTCGCGGTGTTGGCGTCCGCTGGGCGCAACAATTTGTCACGGGGTGCCGCTCCACATTCAGGCAGCCCCGTGGGGAAAAGCCGACCCCGCGTCCAAACGGGGTCAGCGGCAGAAAGTGTCGGGCGCAGACGCAGCTGAGGCGCTCACCCTTCACAATCCGTTAATGATCCTTCCGCAGGTTCACCTACGGAAACCTTGTTACGACTTTTACTTCCTCTAAATGATCAAGTTTGGTCATCTTTCCAACAGACCGGCGCAACCGAAAGGCCGCGCCGGACATCGGTCCGAAGACCTCACTAAATCATTCAATCGGTAGTAGCGACGGGCGGTGTGTACAAAGGGCAGGGACGTAATCAACGCGAGCTTATGACTCGCGCTTACTGGGAATTCCTCGTTCAAGGGGAACAATTGCAAGCCCCTATCCCAATCACGAAAGAAGTTCCACGGGTTACCCAGTCTTTTCAGACAGGGATAAAGACACGCTGCTTCCTTCAGTGTAGCGCGCGTGCGGCCCCGGACATCTAAGGGCATCACAGACCTGTTATTGCTCTGTTTCGTGCGGCTAGGAGCCGCTTGTCCCTCTAAGAAGGTTGTAAGGTGCTGGGAACCCCGCACCTATTTAATAGGCTAGAGTCTCGTTCGTTATCGGAATTAACCAGACAAATCGCTCCACCAACTAAGAACGGCCATGCACCACCATCCACCGAATCAAGAAAGAGCTCTCAATCTGTCAATCCTCCCAGTGTCCGGGCCGGGTAAGTTTTCCCGTGTTGAGTCAAATTAAGCCGCAGGCTCCACTCCTGGTGGTGCCCTTCCGTCAATTCCTTTAAGTTTCAGCTTTGCAACCATACTTCCCCCGGAACCCAAATACTTTGGTTTCCCGGAAGCTGCCCGCCGAGTCATTTGAGTAACTCAGGCGGATCGCTGGTTGGCATCGTTTATGGTCAGAACTAGGGCGGTATCTGATCGCCTTCGAACCTCTGACTTTCGTTCTTGATCAATGAAAACATTCTTGGCAAATGCTTTCGCAGTAGTTCGTCTTGCGACGGTCCAAGAATTTCACCTCTAGCGCCGCAATACGAATGCCCCCGTCCGTCCCTCTTAATCATTACCTCGTATTCCAAAAACCAACAGAACAGAAACGAGGTCTTGTTCTATTATTCCATGCAAGTTTATTCAGGCGACTCGCCTGCGTTGAGCACTCTAATTTTTTCAAAGTAAAAGCACCGGCCATCTCGAGGCACACAATGAAGTGCACCAAGAAAGAACCGGCATGATGTTCAGTCCGAGCCGTCGCATCGGGTAGATGCACTACTCGTCTGGAACTGAGATCCAACTACGAGCTTTTTAACCGCAGCAGCTTTAGTATACGCTATTGGAGCTGGAATTACCGCGGCTGCTGGCACCAGACTTGCCCTCCAATTGATCCTCGTTAAAGGATTTAGAGTGTACTCATTTCAATTACGGGGCCTCAAAAGAGTCCCGTATTGTTATTTTTCGTCACTACCTCCCCGTGCCGGGAGTGGGTAATTTGCGCGCCTGCTGCCTTCCTTGGATGTGGTAGCCGTTTCTCAGGCTCCCTCTCCGGAATCGAACCCTGATTCTCCGTTACCCGTAACAACCATGGTAAGCAAGTAACCTACCATCGAAAGTTGATAAGGCAGACACTTGAAAGAAACGTCGCCGGCTCGTGGCCATGCGATCAGCACAAAGTTATCCAGAGTCACCACACAATACGGGCCGAAACCCGATCGATCTTGGTCTAATAAAAGCACCCGTTACCCAAAGGGCTCCAGGCTCACTGCATGTATTAGCTCTAGAATTGCCACAGTTATCCAAGTAGGAAGAAACGATCTAAGGAACCATAACTGATTTAATGAGCCATTCGCGGTTTCGCCTTATTTCGGCATGTACTTAGACATGCATGGCTTAATCTTTGAGACAAGCATATGATTACTGGCAGGATCAACCAGGTAATCGTTCGACTGCGCGTCCGTCCTCGCCCTCGGCGGGCCGGACGCAGTCTGTGTGCGGCGGAGGCCACCTTCAGGCGCCCCAACACGCTTATTTTGCACTCCGAGATGACGGCGTTCGAGCTCGCTACGGCACAACCTTCCCGAAAGACGAGTGGGAGCCGTGCGGCAAGAAGCACGTTCATGCTCGCTCTTTTTCGTTGCATCGACTCGGTCGCGCCGTGCGGGTTGCCCAAGCCCGCTGCACTGTCGGTGGACCGGCCGGAACTAGCAACGGAGCCGAGACTGCAAAGCCGCCAGACGACGGGTCACGCCCGCGTCTTCGGCGCTTTCGCATCTGAATCGCCCGAGGACGACACGGAACACACCTCGATATCGTGGTAAAACGGCACCGTCCGACAACCAGCCCCTAACGCATCAAGCGGATGAGGCTGCAGACGACTGCCGTGGATTCCCCTGGAGCAGACCCGAGGACACGCTTGACGAGGCCGAAGCCCGCCGCATATCAGACACCCGGTCGCTTTCGCGTACGCCGCTCACGAGAACCCCCACATAATAGCAGCGATAAGTACCCAGACCTCCTTGGGCCCTAATACGAGCGTACTCGAGAAAATTTCACCGCGGGTGTGCCCCGAAACGTGTGGCATGTTGAGCGTGCCACAAGTCTACGTCGCTCTCAAACCCGCCGAGGTCGTAGAATTTGCGACCCTACTCACGAAATTCCCACCGAGGATACGGCCGCAAACGTACCGCACCTTGGGTAGGCCACGAGTTTGTGCAACACTACGCTGACGGCACAGCACCGAGGTCGTGCGCGCACGCACGGGAAAATTCCGCCGCGGTTTCTGCCGAAAACGTGAGGCACCACGACTCTCCGCAAGTTCGCGTCGACTGCGAAAGACCGAAGTCGTGAACGACGTGTCCGCTACTCGCCGCCGACACGCTGGACACCAAACGTACAACGACTCGACGGCGTCGTAGAGGCCCACGACGCGGTTTTCCTTAACGACGTCTCGGCGTGGCACCGACAGGTTAGAACGGCCGACCAACGTTCCCTGTCCGCCGTTCGGCTCAGTCGAAGGGCTCGGCGACTTCGGCAACGCTGCGAAGCCGCACGGTGACGCACGCCATGTCCCCATTTTTTTTTTCTTTCTGCGTCTGCCGGGGTGCCCCTATAATAGCAGCGATAAGCACCCAGACCGCCGTGGGTCGCTCGCCCCGGCTGACGTGGTTTTTCGTACTCCTGCGGCGGTCGCCGTCAAGCACGTCCAAATACGCTACTTTCGTGGGCGCATTCACGCTCTTTCGCTTCGCCGGAGTGCCAGCACTCACTCTGCCAAAAACGGCGAACATCCGAGCGGCGGTTCCCACTTTTGCGTCGGCGTCGCAAACCCCGCCCCGGCAGACGAGGTTTGCCGTACTCGTGCGACGGTGGCCGGCGGGCACGTCGAAAGACGCCGATATCGTGCGCGAATTGGCGCACCTTGGCTTCACCGGAGTGCCGCCACTGACTCCTCCAAAAACGGCGAAGATCCGAGCGGCGCTTCCCACTTTCGCATCGGCGTCCCGAACTCCGCCCCGGCTGACGCGGTTTACCGTACTCGTGCGACGGTCGCCGGCGAGCACGTGGAAAGACGCCGATATCGTGCCCGAATCGGCTCCGTTCGGCTTCGCCGGAGTGCCAGCACTGGCTCGGCGAAAGACGACGAACATCCGAGCGACGGTTCTCACTATTGCGTACGCGTCGCAAACCCCGCCCCGGCAGACGCACTTTGCCGTACTCGTGCGACGGTCGCCGGCGAGCACGTAGAAAGACGCCGATATCGTGCCGGAATCGGCCCCGTTTGGCTTCGCCGGAGTGCCAGCACTCACTCGGCCACAAACGGCGAACATCCGAGCGGCGGTTCCCACTTAGCCGTCGGCGTCCCGAACTCCGCCCCGGCAGACGCGGTTGCCGAGCTCGTGCGACTAGCGACCGCGAAGCCGTCTCGCGACGCCGCTTTCGTGCGCGGCTCCCACTGCGACCTGGGTCACCCGAGGTCGACGAGCAAAAAAGAATGTCGAAAAAAATTTTTTTTTTTTTTGCGTCTGCCGGGGTGCCCCTATAATAGCAGCGATAAGCACCCAGACCGCCATGGGTCGCTCGCCCCGGCTGACGTGGTTTTTCGTTTTCCTGCGGTGGTCGTCGTCAAGCACGTCCAAACACGCCACTTTCGTGGGCGCATTCGCGCTCTTTCGCTTCGCCGGAGTGCCAGCACTCACTCTGCCAAAAACGGCGAACATCCGAGCGGCGGTTCCCACTTTTGCGTCGGCGTCGCAAACCCCGCCCCGGCAGACGAGGTTTGCCGTACTCGTGCGACGGTGGCCGGCGGGCACGTCGAAAGACGCCGATATCGTGCGCGAATTGGCGCACCTTGGCTTCACCGGAGTGCCGCCACTGACTCCTCCAAAAACGGCGAAGATCCGAGCGGCGCTTCCCACTTTCGCATCGGCGTCCCGAACTCCGCCCCGGCTGACGCGGTTTACCGTACTCGTGCGACGGTCGCCGGCGAGCACGTGGAAAGACGCCGATATCGTGCCCGAATCGGCTCCGTTCGGCTTCGCCGGATTGCCAGCACTGGCTCGGCGAAAGACGACGAACATCCGAGCGACGGTTCTCACTATTGCGTACGCGTCGCAAACCCCGCCCCGGCAGACGCACTTTGCCGTACTCGTGCGACGGTCGCCGGCGAGCACGTAGAAAGACGCCGATATCGTGCCGGAATCGGCCCCGTTTGGCTTCGCCGGAGTGCCAGCACTCACTCGGCCACAAACGGCGAACATCCGAGCGGCGGTTCCCACTTAGCCGTCGGCGTCCCGAACTCCGCCCCGGCAGACGCGGTTGCCGAGCTCGTGCGACTAGCGACCGCGAAGCCGTCTCGCGACGCCGCTTTCGTGCGCGGCTCCCACTGCGACCTGGGTCACCCGAGGTCGACGAGCAAAAAAGAATGTCGAAAAAAATTTTTTTTTTTTTTTTGCGTCTGCCGGGGTGCCCCTATAATAGCAGCGATAAGCACCCAGACCGCCATGGGTCGCTCGCCCCGGCTGACGTGGTTTTTCGTTTTCCTGCGGTGGTCGTCGTCAAGCACGTCCAAACACGCCACTTTCGTGGGCGCATTCGCGCTCTTTCGCTTCGCCGGAGTGCCAGCACTCACTCTGCCAAAAACGGCGAACATCCTAGTGGCGGTTCCCACTTTTGCGTCGGCGTCGCCAACCCCGCCCCGGCATACGCGGTTTGCCGTACTCGTGCGGCGGTGGCCGGCGGGCACGTCGAAAGACACCGATATCGTGCGCGAGTCGATGCTTCTTGGTCTCGCAGGAGGGCCGCCACTCACTCCTGCAAAAACGGCGAAGATCCGAGCGGCGCTTCCCACTTTTTCGTCGGCGTCGCAAACCTCGCCCCGGCAGACGCGCTTTGCCGTACTCGTGCGACGGTCGCCGGCGAGCACGTCGAAATACGCCGATATCGTGCCCGAATCGGCCCCGTTTCGCTTCGCCGGAGTGCCAGCACTCGCTCGGCCAAAGACGACGAACATCCGAGCGACGGTTCCCACTATTGCGTACGCGTCGCGAACCCCGCCCCGGCAGACGCGGTTTGCCGTACTCGTGCGGCGGTGGCCGGCGGGCACGTCGAAAGACGCCGATATCGTGCACGAATTGGCGCTCCTTGGCTTCACCGGAGTGCCAGCACTCACTCGGCCAAAAACGGCGAACATCCGAGCAGCGGTACCCACTTAGCCGTCGGCATCCCGAACTCCGCGCCGGCTGACGCGGTTGCCGAGCTCGTGCGACTAGCGACCGCGAACGCGTCTCGCGACGCCGCTTTCGTGCGCGGCTCCCATTGCGACCTGGGTTACCCGAGCTCGACCAGCAAAAAAGAAGGTCGAAAATTTTTTTTTTTTTTTCTGCGTCTGCCGGGGTGCCCCTATAATAGCAGCGATAAGCACCCAGACCGCCGTGTGTCGCTCGCCCCGGCTGACGTGGTTTTTCGTACTCCTGCAGCGGTCGCCGTCACGCACGTCCAAATACGCCACTTTCGTGGGCGCATTCGCGCTCTTTCGCGTCGCCGGAGTGCCAGCACTCACTCTGCCAAAAACGGCCAACATCCGAGCGGCGGTTCCCACTTTTGCGTCGGCGTCGTAAACCCCGCCCCGGCAGACGCGGTTTGCCCTACTCGTGCGACGGTCGCCGGCGAGCGCGTCGAAAGACGCCGATATCGTGCGCTAATTGGCGCTCCCTGGCTTCTCCGGAGTGCCGCCACTCACTCCTCCAAAAACGGCGAAGATCCGAGCGGCGTTCTCCACTTTCGCATCGGCGTCCCGAACTCCGCCCGGGCTGACGCGGTTTACCGTACTCGTGCGACGGTCGCCGGCGGGCACGTCGAAAGACGCCGATATCGTGCCGTAATCGGCCCCGTTTGGCTTCGCCCGTGTGCCAGCACTCACTCGGCCAAAAACGGCGAACATCCGAGCAGCGTTTCCCACTTTCGCATCGGCGTCCCGAAGCCCGCCCCGGCAGACGCGGTTTGCCCTACTCGAGCGACGGTCGCCGGCGATCACGTCGAAAGGCGCCGAATTCGTGCACGAATCGATGCTTCTTGGTCTCGCAGGAGGGCCGCCACTCACTCCTGCAAAAACGGCGAAGATCCGAGTTGCGCTTCCCACTTTTTCGTCGGCGTCCCGAACTACGCCCCGGCTGACGCGGTTTACCGTACTCGTGCGACGGTCGCCGGCGGGCACTTCAAAATACGCCGATTTCGTGGGCGCATTCACGCTGTTTCGCTTCCCCGGAGTGCCAACACTCACTCTGCCGAAAGCGGCGATCATCCGAGCGGCGGTTCCCACTTTTGCGTCGGCTTCGCAAACGGCGCCCCGGCAGACGCGCTCGTGCGACGTACTCGTGCGACGGTCGCCGGCGAGCACGTCGAAAGACGCCGATATCGTGCTCGAATCGACCCCGTTTCGCTTCGCCGGAGTGCTGCCAGTCACGGCGCAGAAAACGGCGAACAAGTGTTTTTTTTTTTTTCCTAGAATTTGTGTTATAGAAGGCACATTTGATATCGGACGATAATTTTCAACTTTATCACGCGCACCGATTTTCGTGTAGAGGTTTGCAAGTTTATGGGAATTTCTCCACTTGGAATAATGCGATTTAGTAGTACTACGAGAACTTCATGGATGTACTCAAGGGTACGGGGCAAGTCAGTTACGTCAACACCTGCAGATTTTTTACACTTCAAACTGAAAATTGTTGGTTGTGAGTCCTCGTGTGATATTAAAGGCCGATTCGCTAACACATAGAACAAAGAAAGAAAGGAAGAAAAAACGCCCGCGCTCGCTCAAGAAACCTGGGTTCGCAACAAGTGGCAACAACAAGCAACCGAGCGAGTGCGCCAAAACCCGTGGCGGCCGAACAAACGCGAAGTCCCAACCGCGTCAGCCGGGGCGGCACGGGACAGGAAAAATCACTTCAGCCGGGGCGGCGGGGCACCGAATAAACCTCGTCACCTCGTCGCAGGATAAAAGAGGAAACAAAAAGTCTAAACAGCGTCTGCTGGAGCGAATGCGTAATAAAACAACAACAACAACAAAAAAAAAAAACACCCGCGCTCAAGAAGTCTGCAATCACCACAAAAGGCGACTGTGACCGAGCAGCGTCAGCCGGGGCCGTGCGGAAACGGAAAAACCGCGACTACCGGGGCGTCGAGGCACCGAAAAATCCACTTCAGCCGCGGCGAAAAAAAAAAACAAAAAG
>NW_027465101.1:12500-25000 GCF_043290135.1 Rhipicephalus microplus | reverse complement strand
TCCTCGTGTTTACCGTGCGTTAAAGTTGCGCGTCCGTGGCTCTCGCAGCTCTTGCGCGCCCGGTCGCAGAGAGGAGTACGCAACCTCGACCGCACTTTCCCTGCAGGCTTCCTTCCGACTCGAAGTCCTGCGGCGGTCTCAACGAGGTGCCACATCCTCAATGCAGTCGGTCGCCCCCGTTTCGGTTGGGCTCTGGCACGACGGTCGCCACCGTCTCGCCCTTGAGTGGCCGCTGTTGGCGCTCGCTGTGAGGTGTTCAGCGTGCTGTCCGTGTTGCCGACGCGGTCAAAACGAGTCGACGGCTCACGTTCCCTTGTGCGCCGAAGGCTCTCTTGATATGTGATCCGACCCTCAGACAGACGAAGCCAAGGGAAGACCCAAGGCCGCAATGTGCGTTCAAAGAATCAGTGCTCAGTGTGTCCTGCAATTCACACCAAGTCTCGCAGCTGGCTGCGTTCTTCATCGACCCGAGAACCGAGTGATCCACCGCTTAGAGTCGTGAAAAAGTGTTTGTTCAATTCCGTACAGTCAAAACCAAACGTTTCTGGCACTCGGCCAAACAGTGGCCAAGAAGGGCGCTTTTCAGCGCACGCTTGGACTCCAAAACTCTGCCGCGCCTTTTTCGGCTGCCGCAAATCGAGCAAACGGTGTGTTTCGGACGGCGTTTCGCTTCCGCTACTTGCGAGTGCTTTCGTGGTCCACCCCTCTATAAATACTCGGGAGGCGTCGAAGCCGGTTCTCCAAGCCGGACCCGTAGGTATCGTTGTGTGCTCGCTCTCATTGGCCCGCCTAACCAGAAAATGCCTGCGGTACACCCATTTGGATAAGAGTGCACGCAGATGCGGGCCTCGACGGCTACACATTTCCTCGGGCGGCCGCCTCCCGGCCTCCGTGGAGCGCGGGATGCACGGTCCCATCGACAAGCCTCTCCCGTTTTTACCGTGGCGTCGCGGTTCACCACGGCGGGCGGGTCGGTCTCCTCCGCATAAAAAGGGGGACCCCCGCTTTTTGTTCCACGAAATCGCACAAGCTTTTTTCGCATCCACGGTTTGCCACCGCACACCAAAATGCCGATCCGGCTGCCTACTTTAGCCAACAGGTGGAGCCAGGCGCGCCGTACTTGCGCGGCACTTCCCACGTCCACCGAAGTCGGTGCCAAGGACCACTTTCGGCGCCGGAGCCGCGTACGAGCCTACTCGAGGCGGAAGAACGAAGCCAGCAAGGGCCTGGCCGCAAGTGCGTTCAATTGTCGGGACGTCCAAGTCCCTCGTTCTTCCGTGCTTCCTCTTTCGGCAAGTCGTTGCGGCACCTTCCCAAAGCGCGCAGACCCGCTAATCGCGACGAGCGCGACGTGGCCGTGCCGCCTTTCCCTCGGCAGCAAGCAAAACGCCTGGCAACGTCGACGCTCCCCTAACCGCGATCTCGCACCGTGTTTCGTGTGGCGAATTCAAAAGCCGGCCGGCGCTGCTGCAACCATTACGGTCGGTACGCATACGCCGCGGAGGGCGGGACGGTCATCGGAGCGTGCGGTTCCTCCATCGAGTACTGCGCACCTCGGCCGTCGCATCGCCGTGCCATGACCGGCCGCGCGTCAACGCGAACCGGTGCCAGCGAGATCCCTCGCCTGCAAGAACCGACCGGCAGCCTCCGTCACCCGAGGACGCGGAGGCGCTTGCCGCGGACGGCGGGACGGTATGCACTGGTGCACAGCGGACCCGTCACATCGCCAGTTCCTTGACCGACCGCCGACGCTTGTGCCGTTCCTCTCGTACTTGGCAGTCGCCGCGCGATTGTCGGGTCTCGTTCTTGCACGCTCGAACGGTCGGGAGGGCACTCGGCTGGCGTTTCGGGAACGCGCAGCCTCGCCTTCTACCGACGTAACCACGACTCGCCGTTCGCGCTCCGCCGCTCCTGTTTACAGTACTAGGCGGTCCCGCAGCGGTCGGGTCGCGCATTTCGAGCGCTTCGAGCCACGGTGCAGTGGCGGGTCGAAAGCCGACCTATGAGTGCGTTGCGCCGTTTGTACCCGCGTCCGCCACCTGGCCGACCGTCCAAGGTCGCGGTGTTGGCGTCCGCTGGGCGCAACAATTTGTCACGGGGTGCCGCTCCACATTCAGGCAGCCCCGTGGGGAAAAGCCGACCCCGCGTCCAAACGGGGTCAGCGGCAGAAAGTGTCGGGCGCAGACGCAGCTGAGGCGCTCACCCTTCACAATCCGTTAATGATCCTTCCGCAGGTTCACCTACGGAAACCTTGTTACGACTTTTACTTCCTCTAAATGATCAAGTTTGGTCATCTTTCCAACAGACCGGCGCAACCGAAAGGCCGCGCCGGACATCGGTCCGAAGACCTCACTAAATCATTCAATCGGTAGTAGCGACGGGCGGTGTGTACAAAGGGCAGGGACGTAATCAACGCGAGCTTATGACTCGCGCTTACTGGGAATTCCTCGTTCAAGGGGAACAATTGCAAGCCCCTATCCCAATCACGAAAGAAGTTCCACGGGTTACCCAGTCTTTTCAGACAGGGATAAAGACACGCTGCTTCCTTCAGTGTAGCGCGCGTGCGGCCCCGGACATCTAAGGGCATCACAGACCTGTTATTGCTCTGTTTCGTGCGGCTAGGAGCCGCTTGTCCCTCTAAGAAGGTTGTAAGGTGCTGGGAACCCCGCACCTATTTAATAGGCTAGAGTCTCGTTCGTTATCGGAATTAACCAGACAAATCGCTCCACCAACTAAGAACGGCCATGCACCACCATCCACCGAATCAAGAAAGAGCTCTCAATCTGTCAATCCTCCCAGTGTCCGGGCCGGGTAAGTTTTCCCGTGTTGAGTCAAATTAAGCCGCAGGCTCCACTCCTGGTGGTGCCCTTCCGTCAATTCCTTTAAGTTTCAGCTTTGCAACCATACTTCCCCCGGAACCCAAATACTTTGGTTTCCCGGAAGCTGCCCGCCGAGTCATTTGAGTAACTCAGGCGGATCGCTGGTTGGCATCGTTTATGGTCAGAACTAGGGCGGTATCTGATCGCCTTCGAACCTCTGACTTTCGTTCTTGATCAATGAAAACATTCTTGGCAAATGCTTTCGCAGTAGTTCGTCTTGCGACGGTCCAAGAATTTCACCTCTAGCGCCGCAATACGAATGCCCCCGTCCGTCCCTCTTAATCATTACCTCGTATTCCAAAAACCAACAGAACAGAAACGAGGTCTTGTTCTATTATTCCATGCAAGTTTATTCAGGCGACTCGCCTGCGTTGAGCACTCTAATTTTTTCAAAGTAAAAGCACCGGCCATCTCGAGGCACACAATGAAGTGCACCAAGAAAGAACCGGCATGATGTTCAGTCCGAGCCGTCGCATCGGGTAGATGCACTACTCGTCTGGAACTGAGATCCAACTACGAGCTTTTTAACCGCAGCAGCTTTAGTATACGCTATTGGAGCTGGAATTACCGCGGCTGCTGGCACCAGACTTGCCCTCCAATTGATCCTCGTTAAAGGATTTAGAGTGTACTCATTTCAATTACGGGGCCTCAAAAGAGTCCCGTATTGTTATTTTTCGTCACTACCTCCCCGTGCCGGGAGTGGGTAATTTGCGCGCCTGCTGCCTTCCTTGGATGTGGTAGCCGTTTCTCAGGCTCCCTCTCCGGAATCGAACCCTGATTCTCCGTTACCCGTAACAACCATGGTAAGCAAGTAACCTACCATCGAAAGTTGATAAGGCAGACACTTGAAAGAAACGTCGCCGGCTCGTGGCCATGCGATCAGCACAAAGTTATCCAGAGTCACCACACAATACGGGCCGAAACCCGATCGATCTTGGTCTAATAAAAGCACCCGTTACCCAAAGGGCTCCAGGCTCACTGCATGTATTAGCTCTAGAATTGCCACAGTTATCCAAGTAGGAAGAAACGATCTAAGGAACCATAACTGATTTAATGAGCCATTCGCGGTTTCGCCTTATTTCGGCATGTACTTAGACATGCATGGCTTAATCTTTGAGACAAGCATATGATTACTGGCAGGATCAACCAGGTAATCGTTCGACTGCGCGTCCGTCCTCGCCCTCGGCGGGCCGGACGCAGTCTGTGTGCGGCGGAGGCCACCTTCAGGCGCCCCAACACGCTTATTTTGCACTCCGAGATGACTGCGTTCGAGCTCGCTACGGCACAACCTTCCCGAAAGACGAGTGGGAGCCGTGCGGCAAGAAGCACGTTCATGCTCGCTCTTTTTCGTTGCATCGACTCGGTCGCGCCGTGCGGGTTGCCCAAGCCCGCTGCACTGTCGGTGGACCGGCCGGAACTAGCAACGGAGCCGAGACTGCAAAGCCGCCAGACGACGGGTCACGCCCGCGTCTTCGGCGCTTTCGCATCTGAATCGCCCGAGGACGACACGGAACACACCTCGATATCGTGGTAAAACGGCACCGTCCGACAACCAGCCCCTAACGCATCAAGCGGATGAGGCTGCAGACGACTGCCGTGGATTCCCCTGGAGCAGACCCGAGGACACGCTTGACGAGGCCGAAGCCCGCCGCATATCAGACACCCGGTCGCTTTCGCGTACGCCGCTCACGAGAACCCCCACATAATAGCAGCGATAAGTACCCAGACCTCCTTGGGCCCTAATACGAGCGTACTCGAGAAAATTTCACCGCGGGTGTGCCCCGAAACGTGTGGCATGTTGAGCGTGCCACAAGTCTACGTCGCTCTCAAACCCGCCGAGGTCGTAGAATTTGCGACCCTACTCACGAAATTCCCACCGAGGATACGGCCGCAAACGTACCGCACCTTGGGTAGGCCACGAGTTTGTGCAACACTACGCTGACGGCACAGCACCGAGGTCGTGCGCGCACGCACGGGAAAATTCCGCCGCGGTTTCTGCCGAAAACGTGAGGCACCACGACTCTCCGCAAGTTCGCGTCGACTGCGAAAGACCGAAGTCGTGAACGACGTGTCCGCTACTCGCCGCCGACACGCTGGACACCAAACGTACAACGACTCGACGGCGTCGTAGAGGCCCACGACGCGGTTTTCCTTAACGACGTCTCGGCGTGGCACCGACAGGTTAGAACGGCCGACCAACGTTCCCTGTCCGCCGTTCGGCTCAGTCGAAGGGCTCGGCGACTTCGGCAACGCTGCGAAGCCGCACGGTGACGCACGCCATGTCCCCATTTTTTTTTTTCTTTCTGCGTCTGCCGGGGTGCCCCTATAATAGCAGCGATAAGCACCCAGACCGCCGTGGGTCGCTCGCCCCGGCTGACGTGGTTTTTCGTACTCCTGCGGCGGTCGCCGTCAAGCACGTCCAAATACGCTACTTTCGTGGGCGCATTCACGCTCTTTCGCTTCGCCGGAGTGCCAGCACTCACTCTGCCAAAAACGGCGAACATCCGAGCGGCGGTTCCCACTTTTGCGTCGGCGTCGCAAACCCCGCCCCGGCAGACGAGGTTTGCCGTACTCGTGCGACGGTGGCCGGCGGGCACGTCGAAAGACGCCGATATCGTGCGCGAATTGGCGCACCTTGGCTTCACCGGAGTGCCGCCACTGACTCCTCCAAAAACGGCGAAGATCCGAGCGGCGCTTCCCACTTTCGCATCGGCGTCCCGAACTCCGCCCCGGCTGACGCGGTTTACCGTACTCGTGCGACGGTCGCCGGCGAGCACGTGGAAAGACGCCGATATCGTGCCCGAATCGGCTCCGTTCGGCTTCGCCGGAGTGCCAGCACTGGCTCGGCGAAAGACGACGAACATCCGAGCGACGGTTCTCACTATTGCGTACGCGTCGCAAACCCCGCCCCGGCAGACGCACTTTGCCGTACTCGTGCGACGGTCGCCGGCGAGCACGTAGAAAGACGCCGATATCGTGCCGGAATCGGCCCCGTTTGGCTTCGCCGGAGTGCCAGCACTCACTCGGCCACAAACGGCGAACATCCGAGCGGCGGTTCCCACTTAGCCGTCGGCGTCCCGAACTCCGCCCCGGCAGACGCGGTTGCCGAGCTCGTGCGACTAGCGACCGCGAAGCCGTCTCGCGACGCCGCTTTCGTGCGCGGCTCCCACTGCGACCTGGGTCACCCGAGGTCGACGAGCAAAAAAGAATGTCGAAAAAAATTTTTTTTTTTTTTGCGTCTGCCGGGGTGCCCCTATAATAGCAGCGATAAGCACCCAGACCGCCATGGGTCGCTCGCCCCGGCTGACGTGGTTTTTCGTTTTCCTGCGGTGGTCGTCGTCAAGCACGTCCAAACACGCCACTTTCGTGGGCGCATTCGCGCTCTTTCGCTTCGCCGGAGTGCCAGCACTCACTCTGCCAAAAACGGCGAACATCCGAGCGGCGGTTCCCACTTTTGCGTCGGCGTCGCAAACCCCGCCCCGGCAGACGAGGTTTGCCGTACTCGTGCGACGGTGGCCGGCGGGCACGTCGAAAGACGCCGATATCGTGCGCGAATTGGCGCACCTTGGCTTCACCGGAGTGCCGCCACTGACTCCTCCAAAAACGGCGAAGATCCGAGCGGCGCTTCCCACTTTCGCATCGGCGTCCCGAACTCCGCCCCGGCTGACGCGGTTTACCGTACTCGTGCGACGGTCGCCGGCGAGCACGTGGAAAGACGCCGATATCGTGCCCGAATCGGCTCCGTTCGGCTTCGCCGGATTGCCAGCACTGGCTCGGCGAAAGACGACGAACATCCGAGCGACGGTTCTCACTATTGCGTACGCGTCGCAAACCCCGCCCCGGCAGACGCACTTTGCCGTACTCGTGCGACGGTCGCCGGCGAGCACGTAGAAAGACGCCGATATCGTGCCGGAATCGGCCCCGTTTGGCTTCGCCGGAGTGCCAGCACTCACTCGGCCACAAACGGCGAACATCCGAGCGGCGGTTCCCACTTAGCCGTCGGCGTCCCGAACTCCGCCCCGGCAGACGCGGTTGCCGAGCTCGTGCGACTAGCGACCGCGAAGCCGTCTCGCGACGCCGCTTTCGTGCGCGGCTCCCACTGCGACCTGGGTCACCCGAGGTCGACGAGCAAAAAAGAATGTCGAAAAAAATTTTTTTTTTTTTTTTTGCGTCTGCCGGGGTGCCCCTATAATAGCAGCGATAAGCACCCAGACCGCCATGGGTCGCTCGCCCCGGCTGACGTGGTTTTTCGTTTTCCTGCGGTGGTCGTCGTCAAGCACGTCCAAACACGCCACTTTCGTGGGCGCATTCGCGCTCTTTCGCTTCGCCGGAGTGCCAGCACTCACTCTGCCAAAAACGGCGAACATCCTAGTGGCGGTTCCCACTTTTGCGTCGGCGTCGCCAACCCCGCCCCGGCATACGCGGTTTGCCGTACTCGTGCGGCGGTGGCCGGCGGGCACGTCGAAAGACACCGATATCGTGCGCGAGTCGATGCTTCTTGGTCTCGCAGGAGGGCCGCCACTCACTCCTGCAAAAACGGCGAAGATCCGAGCGGCGCTTCCCACTTTTTCGTCGGCGTCGCAAACCTCGCCCCGGCAGACGCGCTTTGCCGTACTCGTGCGACGGTCGCCGGCGAGCACGTCGAAATACGCCGATATCGTGCCCGAATCGGCCCCGTTTCGCTTCGCCGGAGTGCCAGCACTCGCTCGGCCAAAGACGACGAACATCCGAGCGACGGTTCCCACTATTGCGTACGCGTCGCGAACCCCGCCCCGGCAGACGCGGTTTGCCGTACTCGTGCGGCGGTGGCCGGCGGGCACGTCGAAAGACGCCGATATCGTGCACGAATTGGCGCTCCTTGGCTTCACCGGAGTGCCAGCACTCACTCGGCCAAAAACGGCGAACATCCGAGCAGCGGTACCCACTTAGCCGTCGGCATCCCGAACTCCGCGCCGGCTGACGCGGTTGCCGAGCTCGTGCGACTAGCGACCGCGAACGCGTCTCGCGACGCCGCTTTCGTGCGCGGCTCCCATTGCGACCTGTTACCCGAGCTCGACCAGCAAAAAAGAAGGTCGAAAATTTTTTTTTTTTTTTCTGCGTCTGCCGGGGTGCCCCTATAATAGCAGCGATAAGCACCCAGACCGCCGTGTGTCGCTCGCCCCGGCTGACGTGGTTTTTCGTACTCCTGCAGCGGTCGCCGTCACGCACGTCCAAATACGCCACTTTCGTGGGCGCATTCGCGCTCTTTCGCGTCGCCGGAGTGCCAGCACTCACTCTGCCAAAAACGGCCAACATCCGAGCGGCGGTTCCCACTTTTGCGTCGGCGTCGTAAACCCCGCCCCGGCAGACGCGGTTTGCCCTACTCGTGCGACGGTCGCCGGCGAGCGCGTCGAAAGACGCCGATATCGTGCGCTAATTGGCGCTCCCTGGCTTCTCCGGAGTGCCGCCACTCACTCCTCCAAAAACGGCGAAGATCCGAGCGGCGTTCTCCACTTTCGCATCGGCGTCCCGAACTCCGCCCGGGCTGACGCGGTTTACCGTACTCGTGCGACGGTCGCCGGCGGGCACGTCGAAAGACGCCGATATCGTGCCGTAATCGGCCCCGTTTGGCTTCGCCCGTGTGCCAGCACTCACTCGGCCAAAAACGGCGAACATCCGAGCAGCGTTTCCCACTTTCGCATCGGCGTCCCGAAGCCCGCCCCGGCAGACGCGGTTTGCCCTACTCGAGCGACGGTCGCCGGCGATCACGTCGAAAGGCGCCGAATTCGTGCACGAATCGATGCTTCTTGGTCTCGCAGGAGGGCCGCCACTCACTCCTGCAAAAACGGCGAAGATCCGAGTTGCGCTTCCCACTTTTTCGTCGGCGTCCCGAACTACGCCCCGGCTGACGCGGTTTACCGTACTCGTGCGACGGTCGCCGGCGGGCACTTCAAAATACGCCGATTTCGTGGGCGCATTCACGCTGTTTCGCTTCCCCGGAGTGCCAACACTCACTCTGCCGAAAGCGGCGATCATCCGAGCGGCGGTTCCCACTTTTGCGTCGGCTTCGCAAACGGCGCCCCGGCAGACGCGCTCGTGCGACGTACTCGTGCGACGGTCGCCGGCGAGCACGTCGAAAGACGCCGATATCGTGCTCGAATCGACCCCGTTTCGCTTCGCCGGAGTGCTGCCAGTCACGGCGCAGAAAACGGCGAACAAGTGTTTTTTTTTTTTTTTTTCCTAGAATTTGTGTTATAGAAGGCACATTTGATATCGGACGATAATTTTCAACTTTATCACGCGCACCGATTTTCGTGTAGAGGTTTGCAAGTTTATGGGAATTTCTCCACTTGGAATAATGCGATTTAGTAGTACTACGAGAACTTCATGGATGTACTCAAGGGTACGGGGCAAGTCAGTTACGTCAACACCTGCAGATTTTTTACACTTCAAACTGAAAATTGTTGGTTGTGAGTCCTCGTGTGATATTAAAGGCCGATTCGCTAACACATAGAACAAAGAAAGAAAGGAAGAAAAAACGCCCGCGCTCGCTCAAGAAACCTGGGTTCGCAACAAGTGGCAACAACAAGCAACCGAGCGAGTGCGCCAAAACCCGTGGCGGCCGAACAAACGCGAAGTCCCAACCGCGTCAGCCGGGGCGGCACGGGACAGGAAAAATCACTTCAGCCGGGGCGGCGGGGCACCGAATAAACCTCGTCACCTCGTCGCAGGATAAAAGAGGAAACAAAAAGTCTAAACAGCGTCTGCTGGAGCGAATGCGTAATAAAACAACAACAACAACAAAAAAAAAAAACACCCGCGCTCAAGAAGTCTGCAATCACCACAAAAGGCGACTGTGACCGAGCAGCGTCAGCCGGGGCCGTGCGGAAACGGAAAAACCGCGACTACCGGGGCGTCGAGGCACCGAAAAATCCACTTCAGCCGCGGCGAAAAAAAAAAACAAAAAGAAAGACGGAGGGGGGGGGGGGGAACCACGTCTGCCGGGGCGAAGGAAAAAAAAAAAACGCGTCTGCCGGGGCGAGCCCGGGTGCGGCACCACCGGGAAAACTGTGGCAAACAGACATGGCGATCGAGTGAGTGGGCCGCCAGCCAGGCTCAGCCAAAAAGTGCAAAGTCCGAACTGCGTCAGCCGGGGCGGCAAAAACCACGTCAGCCGGGGCGGCGCAAAAAACCGCGTCTGCCGGGGCGGCACGAAACCGCGTCAGCCGGGGCGGCGCGAAAACTGCGTCAGCCGGGGCGAAAGAAAAAAAAAAAAAAAACGCGTCTGCCGGGGCGAGCCCGGGTGCGGCACCACCGGGAAAACTGTGGCAAACAGACATGGCGATCGAGTGAGTGGGCCGCCAGCCAGGCACAGCCGAAAAGTGCAAAGTCCGAACCGTGTCAGCCGGGGCGGCAAAAAACCGCGTCAGCCGGGGCGGCGCAAAAAACCGCGTCTGCCGGGGCGGCACGAAACCGCGTCTGCCGGGGCGGCGCGAAAACTGCGTCAGCCGGGGCGAGCCCGGGTGCGGCACCACCGGGAAAACTGTGGCAAACAGACATGGCGATCGAGTGAGTGGGCCGCCAGCCAGGCTCAGCCAAAAAGTGCCAAGTCCGAACTGCGTCAGCCGGGGCGGCAAAAAACCGCGTCAGCCGGGGCGGCGCAAAAAACCGCGTCTGCCGGGGCGGCGCGAAAACCGCGTCTGCCGGGGCGGCGCGAAAACTGCGTCAGCCGGGGCGAAAGAAAAAAAAAAACGCGTCTGCCGGGGCGAGCCCGGGTGCGGCACCACCGGGAAAACTGTGGCAAACAGACATGGCGATCGAGTGAGTGGGCCGCCAGCAAGGCTCAGCCAAAAAGTGCTAAGTCCGAACTGCGTCAGCTGGGGCGGCAAAAAACCGCGTCTGCCGGGGCGGCACGAAACCGCGTCAGCCGGGGCGGCGCGAAAACCGCGTCTGCCGGGGCGGCACGAAACCGCGTCAGCCGGGGCGGCGCGAAAACTGCGTCAGCCGGGGCGAGCCCGGGTGCGGCACCACCGGGAAAACTGTGGCAAACAGACATGGCGATCGAGTGAGTGGGCCGCCAGCCAGGCACAGCCGAAAAGTGCTAAGTCCGAACTGCGTCAGCCGGGGCGGCAAAAACCGCGTCAGCCGGGGCGGCGCGAAAACCGCGTCTGCCGGGGCGGCACGAAACCGCGTCAGCCGGGGCGGCGCGAAAACTGCGTCAGCCGGGGCGAGCCCGGGTGCGGCACCACCGGGAAAACTGTGGCTAACAGACATGGCGATCGAGTGAGTGGGCCACCAGCCAGGCTCAGCCAAAAAGTGCTAAGTCCGAACTGCGTCAGCCGGGGCGGCAAAAACCGCGTCAGCCGGGGCGGCGCAAAAAACCGCGTCTGCCGGGGCGGCACGAAACCGCGTCAGCCGGGGCGGCGCGAAAACTGCGTCAGCCGGGGCGAAAGAAAAAAAAAAAACGCGTCTGCCGGGGCGAGCCCGGGTGCGGCACCACCGGGAAAACTGTGGCAAACAGACATGGCGATCGAGTGAGTGGGCCGCCAGCCAGGCACAGCCGAAAAGTGCCAAGTCCGAACTGCGTCAGCCGGGGCGGCAAAAAACCGCGTCAGCCGGGGCGGCGCAAAAAACCGCGTCTGCCGGGGCGGCACGAAACCGCGTCAGCCGGGGCGGCGCGAAAACTGCGTCAGCCGGGGCGAGCCCGGGTGCGGCACCACCGGGAAAACTGTGGCAAACAGACATGGCGATCGAGTGAGTGGGCCGCCAGCCAGGCTCAGCCAAAAAGTGCCAAGTCCGAA
Organism: Rhipicephalus microplus; assembly: GCF_043290135.1. Lineage (NCBI taxonomy): Eukaryota > Metazoa > Arthropoda > Arachnida > Ixodida > Ixodidae > Rhipicephalus > Rhipicephalus microplus. The sequence goes on along the minus strand of NW_027465101.1, from coordinate 13,341 downwards.
CTGCGTCAGCCGGGGCGGCGCAAAAAACCGCGTCTGCCGGGGCGGCGCGAAAACCGCGTCTGCCGGGGCGGCGCGAAAACTGCGTCAGCCGGGGCGAAAGAAAAAAAAAACGCGTCTGCCGGGGCGGCAAAAAACCGCGTCTGCCGGGGCGGCACGAAACCGCGTCAGCCGGGGCGGCGCGAAAACCGCGTCTGCCGGGGCGGCACGAAACCGCGTCAGCCGGGGCGAGCCCGGGTGCGGCACCACCGGGAAAACTGTGGCAAACAGACATGGCGATCGAGTGAGTGGGCCGCCAGCCAGGCACAGCCGAAAAGTGCTAAGTCCGAACTGCGTCAGCCGGGGCGGCAAAAACCGCGTCAGCCGGGGCGGCGCAAAAACCGCGTCTGCCGGGGCGAATGCAAAAAAAACAAAGAAAAAAGCCCGCGCTTAATCAAAAGAAAACAAAGAAAAAAGCTTGCGCTTAATCAAAAGAAAACAAACAAAAAAAGTTCGCGCTTAAGCCTGGCGGTGGAACCACCGGGGCAAACAGACCTGGCGATCGAGTGAGTGGGCCGCCAGCCGGGGTGAGCCAAAAAGTGCAAAGTCGGAACCGCGTCAGCCGGGGCGGCGCGAAAACCGCGTCAGCCGGGGCGGCGCAAAAACTGCGTCAGCCGGGGCGGCACGGAAAAACGAAAACCGCGTCAGCCGGGGCGGCACGGAAAAACGAAAACCACGTCAGCCGGGGCGACATCAAAATGAGGAAAAAAAAAAAAAACTGCCTTAGGACACCTGCGTACACTTTCATGCGTTTGGGCATATCTCTCTGTAACACGCGCGCCCCTCGTTACGCGCGGCACTCTGT
>NW_027465101.1:0-5000 GCF_043290135.1 Rhipicephalus microplus | reverse complement strand
AAGCCAGCAAGGGCCTGGCCGCAAGTGCGTTCAATTGTCGGGACGTCCAAGTCCCTCGTTCTTCCGTGCTTCCTCTTTCGGCAAGTCGTTGCGGCACCTTCCCAAAGCGCGCAGACCCGCTAATCGCGACGAGCGCGACGTGGCCGTGCCGCCTTTCCCTCGGCAGCAAGCAAAACGCCTGGCAACGTCGACGCTCCCCTAACCGCGATCTCGCACCGTGTTTCGTGTGGCGAATTCAAAAGCCGGCCGGCGCTGCTGCAACCATTACGGTCGGTACGCATACGCCGCGGAGGGCGGGACGGTCATCGGAGCGTGCGGTTCCTCCATCGAGTACTGCGCACCTCGGCCGTCGCATCGCCGTGCCATGACCGGCCGCGCGTCAACGCGAACCGGTGCCAGCGAGATCCCTCGCCTGCAAGAACCGACCGGCAGCCTCCGTCACCCGAGGACGCGGAGGCGCTTGCCGCGGACGGCGGGACGGTATGCACTGGTGCACAGCGGACCCGTCACATCGCCAGTTCCTTGACCGACCGCCGACGCTTGTGCCGTTCCTCTCGTACTTGGCAGTCGCCGCGCGATTGTCGGGTCTCGTTCTTGCACGCTCGAACGGTCGGGAGGGCACTCGGCTGGCGTTTCGGGAACGCGCAGCCTCGCCTTCTACCGACGTAACCACGACTCGCCGTTCGCGCTCCGCCGCTCCTGTTTACAGTACTAGGCGGTCCCGCAGCGGTCGGGTCGCGCATTTCGAGCGCTTCGAGCCACGGTGCAGTGGCGGGTCGAAAGCCGACCTATGAGTGCGTTGCGCCGTTTGTACCCGCGTCCGCCACCTGGCCGACCGTCCAAGGTCGCGGTGTTGGCGTCCGCTGGGCGCAACAATTTGTCACGGGGTGCCGCTCCACATTCAGGCAGCCCCGTGGGGAAAAGCCGACCCCGCGTCCAAACGGGGTCAGCGGCAGAAAGTGTCGGGCGCAGACGCAGCTGAGGCGCTCACCCTTCACAATCCGTTAATGATCCTTCCGCAGGTTCACCTACGGAAACCTTGTTACGACTTTTACTTCCTCTAAATGATCAAGTTTGGTCATCTTTCCAACAGACCGGCGCAACCGAAAGGCCGCGCCGGACATCGGTCCGAAGACCTCACTAAATCATTCAATCGGTAGTAGCGACGGGCGGTGTGTACAAAGGGCAGGGACGTAATCAACGCGAGCTTATGACTCGCGCTTACTGGGAATTCCTCGTTCAAGGGGAACAATTGCAAGCCCCTATCCCAATCACGAAAGAAGTTCCACGGGTTACCCAGTCTTTTCAGACAGGGATAAAGACACGCTGCTTCCTTCAGTGTAGCGCGCGTGCGGCCCCGGACATCTAAGGGCATCACAGACCTGTTATTGCTCTGTTTCGTGCGGCTAGGAGCCGCTTGTCCCTCTAAGAAGGTTGTAAGGTGCTGGGAACCCCGCACCTATTTAATAGGCTAGAGTCTCGTTCGTTATCGGAATTAACCAGACAAATCGCTCCACCAACTAAGAACGGCCATGCACCACCATCCACCGAATCAAGAAAGAGCTCTCAATCTGTCAATCCTCCCAGTGTCCGGGCCGGGTAAGTTTTCCCGTGTTGAGTCAAATTAAGCCGCAGGCTCCACTCCTGGTGGTGCCCTTCCGTCAATTCCTTTAAGTTTCAGCTTTGCAACCATACTTCCCCCGGAACCCAAATACTTTGGTTTCCCGGAAGCTGCCCGCCGAGTCATTTGAGTAACTCAGGCGGATCGCTGGTTGGCATCGTTTATGGTCAGAACTAGGGCGGTATCTGATCGCCTTCGAACCTCTGACTTTCGTTCTTGATCAATGAAAACATTCTTGGCAAATGCTTTCGCAGTAGTTCGTCTTGCGACGGTCCAAGAATTTCACCTCTAGCGCCGCAATACGAATGCCCCCGTCCGTCCCTCTTAATCATTACCTCGTATTCCAAAAACCAACAGAACAGAAACGAGGTCTTGTTCTATTATTCCATGCAAGTTTATTCAGGCGACTCGCCTGCGTTGAGCACTCTAATTTTTTCAAAGTAAAAGCACCGGCCATCTCGAGGCACACAATGAAGTGCACCAAGAAAGAACCGGCATGATGTTCAGTCCGAGCCGTCGCATCGGGTAGATGCACTACTCGTCTGGAACTGAGATCCAACTACGAGCTTTTTAACCGCAGCAGCTTTAGTATACGCTATTGGAGCTGGAATTACCGCGGCTGCTGGCACCAGACTTGCCCTCCAATTGATCCTCGTTAAAGGATTTAGAGTGTACTCATTTCAATTACGGGGCCTCAAAAGAGTCCCGTATTGTTATTTTTCGTCACTACCTCCCCGTGCCGGGAGTGGGTAATTTGCGCGCCTGCTGCCTTCCTTGGATGTGGTAGCCGTTTCTCAGGCTCCCTCTCCGGAATCGAACCCTGATTCTCCGTTACCCGTAACAACCATGGTAAGCAAGTAACCTACCATCGAAAGTTGATAAGGCAGACACTTGAAAGAAACGTCGCCGGCTCGTGGCCATGCGATCAGCACAAAGTTATCCAGAGTCACCACACAATACGGGCCGAAACCCGATCGATCTTGGTCTAATAAAAGCACCCGTTACCCAAAGGGCTCCAGGCTCACTGCATGTATTAGCTCTAGAATTGCCACAGTTATCCAAGTAGGAAGAAACGATCTAAGGAACCATAACTGATTTAATGAGCCATTCGCGGTTTCGCCTTATTTCGGCATGTACTTAGACATGCATGGCTTAATCTTTGAGACAAGCATATGATTACTGGCAGGATCAACCAGGTAATCGTTCGACTGCGCGTCCGTCCTCGCCCTCGGCGGGCCGGACGCAGTCTGTGTGCGGCGGAGGCCACCTTCAGGCGCCCCAACACGCTTATTTTGCACTCCGAGATGACGGCGTTCGAGCTCGCTACGGCACAACCTTCCCGAAAGACGAGTGGGAGCCGTGCGGCAAGAAGCACGTTCATGCTCGCTCTTTTTCGTTGCATCGACTCGGTCGCGCCGTGCGGGTTGCCCAAGCCCGCTGCACTGTCGGTGGACCGGCCGGAACTAGCAACGGAGCCGAGACTGCAAAGCCGCCAGACGACGGGTCACGCCCGCGTCTTCGGCGCTTTCGCATCTGAATCGCCCGAGGACGACACGGAACACACCTCGATATCGTGGTAAAACGGCACCGTCCGACAACCAGCCCCTAACGCATCAAGCGGATGAGGCTGCAGACGACTGCCGTGGATTCCCCTGGAGCAGACCCGAGGACACGCTTGACGAGGCCGAAGCCCGCCGCATATCAGACACCCGGTCGCTTTCGCGTACGCCGCTCACGAGAACCCCCACATAATAGCAGCGATAAGTACCCAGACCTCCTTGGGCCCTAATACGAGCGTACTCGAGAAAATTTCACCGCGGGTGTGCCCCGAAACGTGTGGCATGTTGAGCGTGCCACAAGTCTACGTCGCTCTCAAACCCGCCGAGGTCGTAGAATTTGCGACCCTACTCACGAAATTCCCACCGAGGATACGGCCGCAAACGTACCGCACCTTGGGTAGGCCACGAGTTTGTGCAACACTACGCTGACGGCACAGCACCGAGGTCGTGCGCGCACGCACGGGAAAATTCCGCCGCGGTTTCTGCCGAAAACGTGAGGCACCACGACTCTCCGCAAGTTCGCGTCGACTGCGAAAGACCGAAGTCGTGAACGACGTGTCCGCTACTCGCCGCCGACACGCTGGACACCAAACGTACAACGACTCGACGGCGTCGTAGAGGCCCACGACGCGGTTTTCCTTAACGACGTCTCGGCGTGGCACCGACAGGTTAGAACGGCCGACCAACGTTCCCTGTCCGCCGTTCGGCTCAGTCGAAGGGCTCGGCGACTTCGGCAACGCTGCGAAGCCGCACGGTGACGCACGCCATGTCCCCATTTTTTTTTTTCTTTCTGCGTCTGCCGGGGTGCCCCTATAATAGCAGCGATAAGCACCCAGACCGCCGTGGGTCGCTCGCCCCGGCTGACGTGGTTTTTCGTACTCCTGCGGCGGTCGCCGTCAAGCACGTCCAAATACGCTACTTTCGTGGGCGCATTCACGCTCTTTCGCTTCGCCGGAGTGCCAGCACTCACTCTGCCAAAAACGGCGAACATCCGAGCGGCGGTTCCCACTTTTGCGTCGGCGTCGCAAACCCCGCCCCGGCAGACGAGGTTTGCCGTACTCGTGCGACGGTGGCCGGCGGGCACGTCGAAAGACGCCGATATCGTGCGCGAATTGGCGCACCTTGGCTTCACCGGAGTGCCGCCACTGACTCCTCCAAAAACGGCGAAGATCCGAGCGGCGCTTCCCACTTTCGCATCGGCGTCCCGAACTCCGCCCCGGCTGACGCGGTTTACCGTACTCGTGCGACGGTCGCCGGCGAGCACGTGGAAAGACGCCGATATCGTGCCCGAATCGGCTCCGTTCGGCTTCGCCGGAGTGCCAGCACTGGCTCGGCGAAAGACGACGAACATCCGAGCGACGGTTCTCACTATTGCGTACGCGTCGCAAACCCCGCCCCGGCAGACGCACTTTGCCGTACTCGTGCGACGGTCGCCGGCGAGCACGTAGAAAGACGCCGATATCGTGCCGGAATCGGCCCCGTTTGGCTTCGCCGGAGTGCCAGCACTCACTCGGCCACAAACGGCGAACATCCGAGCGGCGGTTCCCACTTAGCCGTCGGCGTCCCGAACTCCGCCCCGGCAGACGCGGTTGCCGAGCTCGTGCGACTAGCGACCGCGAAGCCGTCTCGCGACGCCGCTTTCGTGCGCGGCTCCCACTGCGACCTGGGTCACCCGAGGTCGACGAGCAAAAAAGAATGTCGAAAAAAATTTTTTTTTTTTTTGCGTCTGCCGGGGTGCCCCTATAATAGCAGCGATAAGCACCCAGACCGCCATGGGTCGCTCGCCCCGGCTGACGTGGTTTTTCGTTTTCCTGCGGTGG